>NW_026652279.1:100638757-100799930 GCF_009828535.3 Hylobates moloch
TGGCCAGTGATGATGAGCATTTCTTCATGTGTTTTTTGGCTGCATAAATGTCTTCTTTTGAGAAGTGTCTGTTCATGTCCTTTGCCCACTTTTTGATGGGGTTGTTTGTTTTTTTCTTGTAAATTTGTTTGAGTTCATTGTAGATTCTGGATATTAGCCCTTTGTCAGATGAGTAGGTTGCAAAAATTTTCTCCCATTCTGTAGGTTGCCTGTTCACTCTGATGATAGTTTCTTTTGCTGTGCAGAAGCTCTTTAGTTTAATGAGATCCCATTTGTCGATTTTGGCTTTTGTTTCAACATAGTGCTGGAAGTTCTGGCCAGAGCAATCAGGCAGGAGAAGGAAATAAAGGGTATTCAATTAGGAAAAGAGGAAGTCAAATTGTCCCTGTTTGCAGATGACATGATTGTATATCTAGAAAACCCCATTGTCTCAGCCCGAAATCTCCTTAAGCTGATTAGCAACTTCAGCAAAGTCTCAGGATACAAAATTAATGTACAAAAATCACAAGCATTCTTGTACACCAATAACAGACAAACAGAGAGCCAAATCATGAGCGAACTCCCATTCACAATTGCTTCAAAGAGAATAAAATACCTAGGAATCCAACTTACAAGGGATGTGAAGGACCTCTTCAAGGAGAACTACAAACCACTGCTCAATGAAATCAAAGAGGATACAAACAAATGGAAGAACATTCCATGCTCATGGGTTGGAAGAATCAATATCGTGAAAATGGCCATACTGCCCAAGGTAATTTATAGATTCAATGCCATCCCCATCAAGCTACCAATGACTTTCTTCACAGAATTGGAAAAAACTACTTTAAAGTTCATATGGAACCAAAAAAGAGCCCGCATCGCCAAGTCAATCCTAAGCCAAAAGAACAAAGCTGGAGGCATCACGCTACCTGACTTCAAACTATACTACAAGGCTACAGTAACCAAAACAGCATGGTACTGGTACCACAACAGAGACATAGATCAATGGAACAGAACAGAGCCCTCAGAAATGATGCCGCATAGCTACAACTATCTGATCTTTGACAAACCTGACAAAAACAAGAAATGGGGAAAGGATTCCCTATTTAATAAATGGTGCTGGGAAAACTGGCTAGCCATATGTAGAAAGCTGCAACTGGATCCCTTCCTTACACCTTATACAAAAATTAATTCAAGATGGATTAAAGACTTAAATGTTAGACCTAAAACCATTAAAATCCTACAAGAAAACCTAGGCAATACCATTCAGGACATAGGCGTGGGCAAGGACTTCATGTCTAAAACACCAAAAGCAATGGCAACAAAAGCCAAAATCGACAAATGGGATCTCATTAAACTAAAGAGCTTCTGCACAGCAAAAGAAACTACCATCAGAGTGAACAGGCAACCTACAGAATGGGAGAAAATTTTTGCAACCTACTCATCTGACAAAGGGCTAATATCCAGAATCTACAATGAACTCAAACAAATTTACAAGAAAAAAACAAACAACCCCATCAAAAAGTGGGCAAAGGACATGAACAGACACTTCTCAAAAGAAGACATTTATGCAGCCAAAAAACACATGAAGAAATGCTCATCATCACTGGCCATCAGAGAAATGCAAATCAAAACCACAGTGAGATACCATCTCACACCAGTTAGAATGGCCATCATTAAAAAATCAGGAAACAACAGGTGCTGGAGAGGATGTGGAGAAATAGGAACACTTTTACACTGTTGGTGGGACTGTAAACTAGTTCAACCATTGTGGAAGTCAGTGTGGCGATTCCTCAGGGATCTCGAACTAGAAATACCATTTGACCCAGCCATCCCATTACTGGGTATATACCCAAAGGACTATAAATCATGCTGCTATAAAGACACATGCACACGTATGTTTATTGCGGCACTATTCACAATAGCAAAGAGTTGGAACCAACCCAAATGTCCAACAACGATAGACTGGATTAAGAAAATGTGGCACATATACACCATGGAATACTATGCAGCCATAAAAAATGATGAGTTCGTGTCCTTTGTAGGGACATGGATGAAACTGGAAAACATCATTCTCAGTAAACTATCGCAAGGACAAAAAACCAAACACCGCATGTTCTCACTCATAGGTGGGAATTGAACAATGAGAACTCATGGACACAGGAAGGGGAACATCACACTCCGGGGACTGTTGTGGGGTGGGGGGAGGGGGGAGGGACAGCATTAGGAGATACACCTAATGCTAAAGGACGAGTTAATGGGTGCAGGAAATCAACATGGCACATGGATACATATGTAACAAACCTGCACATTGTCACATTGTGCACATGTACCCTAAAACCCTAAAGTATAATAAAAAAGGAAAAAAAAAAAAAAAAAAATTACTAGAATGCAACGAGTCAAGAAAACATGACCAGCAATCAAGAGAAAGTATAAATGGAAGCAGTCCTCTAGATAATCCAGATAATGGATTTAACAAACAAGGACTTTGTGACTAGTGTATTAAGTTAATAAAATGGATAAAAAGATGGAAAATTTCAATTGAATGTTGGAATCTGTGAAAAAGAGTCAACTTAAAACTGAAAGACACAATATCTGAAATTAACTTATTTGGATAGATTGAACAATGTATCAGACACAGCAGATGTCAGGATTAGTGAGTAGGTCAATAGAAAAATATCCAAACTAAAGCAAAGAGAAATAAGACTGGAAAAATAAAGCAGCTGATAAGAGACACTTGGGACACAGTCAAGAGTTTAAATAATTATAATGGGAATCCCGGAAGGAGTGGAAGAGAGAATAGGGTCGAATTAACATTAGAAGAGATAATGTCTACAATTTCCCTAAATTGAAAAAGACATAAAGCCACAGATTTAGGAAGTTCAATGAGCACCAGGGAGATACAAAGAAGACCATGCTATAGTTACACTGTGCTCAAACTGCTAAAACCCACGAAGTCCTTAAGATAAGCAGAATTACAAGGACATAGTACTGTTAGAGGAACATTAATAAGATTTATGGCTAACTTTTCAATAAAACTAAGGAACCAGAAGACAATAAAATGGTATCCTTAAGGGGCTGAAAAACAAAAAAATTAAAAGTCTGCCAACCTAGAATTATATTCCAGTGAATATATCCTATAAACTTTAAAGACTTTTCAGGCCGGGCCCGGTGGCCCATGCCTGTAATCTCAGCACTTTGGGAGGCCGAGGAGAGTGGATCGCCTGAAGCCAGGAGTTCAAGACCAGCCTTGCCAACATGGTGAAACCCCGTCTCTACTAAAAAATACAAACATTAGCCAGGCGTGGTGGCAGGCACCTGTAATCCCAACTACTCAGGAGACTGAGGCAGGAGAATCGCTTGAAGCTGGGAGGCAGAGGATGCAGTGAGCTGAGACTGCACCACTGCACTGCAGCCTGGGTGACAGAGCAAGACTCCGTCTCAAAAAAAAAAGAAACTTTTCAGACAAACAAAATTTGAGAAAATTAATTACCAGAAGACTAGCTCTACAGAAAATGCTAAAAAGTCCTACAGGCTAAAGGAAGATGATCCTAGAAAGAAGCAGGAAATGACAGAAACTGATCACAAAGTTGAAAAATAACGAAAAGTACCAGAAAGGTATGGGGATCTATAAAAGAATATTGACTATTTAAAACAATAATAAGGCCCTGTGGAATTTTAAGATACATAGAAATAAAATAATGACAATACTAGTCCAAAGATTGGGATTGGGTATTAAACGAAGTTTCTTATATCATTCAGACAGTGCTAGACCATAATGAGGAGTGTTTTGCAGAATGTACAATTTAAAAAGTAATGGTACAACTAATGAATATGGAAAGAATGATAAAATCAGCCAGGTGTAGTGGCTCACGCCTGTAATCCCAGCACTTTGAGAGGCCGAGGTAGAAGGATTGCCTGAAGGCAGGAGTTTGAGACCAGCCTGGGCAACAAAGCAAGACACTGTTGTCTACAAAAAATTAAAAACTAAGCCAGGCATGGTGGCAAGTGCCTATAGTCTCAGCTGTTTGGGAGGCTGAGGTGGGAGAATCACTTGAGCCCAAGAGTTTGAGGCTACAGTGAGCTATGATGGCACCACTGTACTCCAGTCTGAGTGGAGAGCATGACCCTATCTCTAAAAATAAATAGATAAATAACAACTAATAGATAAATAAAATGAAAATCACCACTTTGCAACCACCACAATATTAATTAATCCAAGCAAGAATCATCACTGATTGCTAAAGCAAGTGAAGGAAAGTTTGATGAGAATAGCATATTTACACAGCCCCAAAGTTTTCCCCCATGAATTACTTATTAATTATAAGAGGAAGAAAAGAAATTTTATATTGGAGAAACCTGGTGGTACCTTAATCATGACCAAAGTTAACACAGCCAATAATGGGATGAATAAAATCCTTATGCCTCCTGATGTGAGACACTGAAAAGATATGAGATTACCTAGTCAATATTCCTGCCAAAAAAACTAACCTGAACGGAATCATGAAGAAATATCATAAACTGAAGAACATTTGACAAAATAACTAGCCTCTACTTTTCAAAAATGTCAAGGCCATGAAAGACAAAAAAATGTCTGACGAACTGTTCCAGATTAAGGAAGACTAAAACAGGCTGGGTTCAGTGACTCACGCCTGTAATCTCAGGACTTTGGGAGGCCAAGGCAGCTGGATCGCTTGAGGACAGGAGTTCAAGACCAGCCTGGCCAACATAGCGGGACCCCCCATCTCTACTAAAAATAAAAATTAGCTGGGCCTGGTGGTGCATGCCTGTAGTGCCAGCTTCTTGGGAGGCTGAAGAACGGGAATCAGTTTAACCCAGGAGGCAGAGATTGCAATAGGCCGAGACTGCACCACTGCACTCCAGCCTGGGCAACAGAGTGAGACTCTGTCAAAAAAACAAAAAAGGAAGGAAAGAAGGAAGGAAGGAAGGAAGGAAGGAAGGAAGGAAGGAAGGAAGGCAGGCAGGCAGGCAGGCAGGCAGGTGGGGAGGGGAGGGGAGGGAAGAAGAGGGGAGGGAAGGGGAGAGGAGGGGAGGGGCGGGGAGAGGAAGGAAGACTAAAGAGACATGTCAACAAAATGTAATGCATGATCCTTGATGAGATCCTGGACTGGGGGAATTTTGCTTTAAGGGACATTAAAGAGACAGCTGGTGAAATGGGAATAGGAATGTACAGATGCTCCTCAACTTATGATGGGGCTGTGTCCTGATAAACCCATTGTTAAAAAATACCACACGTTGAAAATACATTTATTACTCTGTTATACCAGTCATAAAGATGAAAAATCATAGCTTGAACTATCAGTAAATCCAGATGCCCCTCGACTTACCATAGTGTTATGTCCCAATAAGCTTATCACAAAGTCGAACAATCATAATTGAACAATCATAAGCCGGAGACCATCTATATTAGATAAGTATTTGTAAAATGTCTTAATTTTTGGAATTGCACTACGGTTACATAAGTGAATGTCTTTGTTCCTGAGAAATACACACTGAGGTGTTGTGGGACAAAGGGTCCTGATTTCTGCAACTTAATGGCTCAGTGGTTCAGAAGAAAGCACAGTGAAAAAGCAATGTGGAGAAATGTTAACAAATAGTGGAACTGAGTGAAGGGTATATGGAGTTCCTTCATATTCTTCTTACAACTTTTCTATAAGTCTGAAATTATTTCAAAATAAAAGTTTTTTTTTAAGCTAATGTAGCTGGGCGTGGTGGTGTACACCTGTAGTCCTAGCTACTCAGGAGGCTGAGGCAGGACGATGGCTTGAATCCAGGGGCTCCAGGTTACAGTGGGCTATGATAGCACCACTGCACTCCAGCCTTGGCGACAAAGCAAGACCCCGTGCCTAAAAATGATAAATAAAAATAAAAAAGCTAATGGAGGACAAAATGTAATGATAAAAAAATACCTGATTAATCCAAAGAAAGGCAGGTAAAGGAGAAATAAAGGAATAAAGAGCAGATGAACAAAGAGAAAACAAGCAGCAAGATAGGACTTAAACCTATTTATATTAGTAATTACATTACATTAGTAATTATAAAAATGCAAACTCAATTATGTTAATAATTAGTAAATGCTAGTTATGTTTAAAAATACAGCAAATGTAAATAGAATATTCCAATTAAGTGACAAAGATTGTCAGACTATTAAAAAACAAGACTCAACTATATGTTACTTACAAAAGACACATTTTAAATGCAGTCCTGCACCACATAACATCTTTTCAGTCAAAAACAGACCACATACATGATGATGGTCCCATATGATTATAATACCAAATTTTTACTGTACCCTTTCTATGTTTAGATACACAAATACTTACTATTGTGTTACAATTGCCTACAGTATGCAGTACAGTAACATGCTGTACAAGTTTGTAGCCTAGATGTGTTGTAGCCTAAACTACACCCATAGAGCCGAGTTGTATAATAGGCTATACTCAGTTTAAATACAATCTAGGGTGTTCACACAGCAACGAAATCACCTTACATTTCTCAGAATGCATCCCTGTTGGTAAGAGACATGTGACTGTCTAAAGGCACAGATAGGTTGAAAAAGAAAGGATAGAAACAGAATGCTCATCAAGGCCGGGTGTGGTGGCTCACGCCTGTAATACCAGCACTTTGGGAGGCCGAGGCCGGTGGATCGCCTGAGGTCAGGAGTTTGAGACCACCCTGGCCAACGTGATGACACCCTCCCTGTCTCTACTAAAAATTCAAAAATTAGCCCAGCGTGGTGGCATGTGTCTATATTCCCAGTTACTCGAGAGGCTGAGGCAGGAGAATAGCTTTAACCCGGGAAGCAGGGGTTGCAGTGAGACAAGATCACACCACTGCACTCCAGCCTGGGCAATAAGAGTTAAACTTCATCTCAAAAATAAAATACAAATTCAGAACCTTTGCTGTAAAGGGGAGTCAAGTAGGACCTGGGGTCAAGAAAGGGTTTATCAAATGCATCAGGAAAGAAGGTGGGAGACATCAGACTGGGTGGGAGTAAGTTAGTGCATTTGCTGGTTAGAAGAAATGTAAAAGCTCTCATCTGTGGTCTGTGGAAGGTGTGAGGAACGAATTGGGCAGTAGAGACTTGAGGAAAGAGAATATGTAGATTAGTGATACTGGAAGAAGACCATAACTGCAGAGGTGTAATACGATACTTATGTTGAATGTTAATCTGAGATTTGTGGTCATAACTCAGAATTGAGTCTACTCAGCTCAGCTGTATGATTTTTAAGAGTTGGGATTCTAGGCAAGTACAACAGAGAAAAAAGGAGAAAGGGATTAAGTAAGGGTGTTTGCAAGGGTGTGGTGACAGTGTCGAACTGTGAAATCTAAAGTAGACAAGAAAGGACATAAGGACTCACGGGGGGAACGGTTAGTGAGAAGTGGGAAAAGGCTGGATGACTGCAGAAAACTGCAGGAGTGGGCGAAAACAGAAGGCACCTGTGTCAAGGAATAGGCTATTTGAAATCAGATGTTTGGCTGTATTGCAGTTATTGGTGATGACGAAACCTTGGATATGACCCTATGACTTGACAGTTGAGATGCCATGGGAAATAAAGACAATGGGACTAACGTAGTCACTTGGAAATCAGCATGTTAAATTGTCTCTGTGGAAGTTAAGGTGCCAGGAATGATCAGTAGGAATAGTGGTGGATCCAGGTGGTAAAATCAGTGAATCAACGGAGTGACCAGGAAGGTGACAGCAATGAGAGCGCTATCAGTAGGAACATCCAAGCACATTTTTTTTTTTTTTTTTTTGAGACGAAGTCTAGCTCTGTTGCCCAGGCTGGAGTGCAGTGGTGCAATCTCGGCTCACTGCAACCTCCGCCTCCCGGGTTCAAGCGATTCTTCTGCCTCAGCCTCCTCAGTAACTGGGATTACAGGCATGCGCTACCACACCTGGCTTTTTGTATTTTTTTTTAGTAGAGACCGGGTTTCACCATGTTGGGCGGGCTGATCTCAAACTCCTGACCTCGTTATCCGCCCGCCTAAGCCTCCCAAAGTGCTGGGATTACAGGCGTGAGCCACCATGCCCGGCCCCAAGGACAGCTCTTTAAGGAAGAGAAAGAGGTTTGGGTAGATACGAACATCAGTAACCCAAGAAGATTAGTATGGAAGGAGCCAACCACATACCGGCTTTTGGAGTTACGGTGCCTAAGGATGATTTAAAAGATTTTCCCCAACAGCTTGCCCCATGCTAAGCAGTCTTGCAGCTGTGCTGGTATTGGGGGTGCTGAGTAAACCAGGGGATGAGGGACTGGAGAGGCTTCAAATGAAGCTTGCGTGGCCACACTGCAGGTGTGTTGGTTTTAAGGGAACACGATGAGCCTGCTTTTGAGTATGTTGTTCCCTTTTTTTCACTTGTCTTAGGTTTGAACTTAATTATTAACATGCTTATTTTGCATCTTCATAAATATGTTGAAATTTGAGGGGAACTCAAACATTTGCACCTATTTATAAGACTTTTTCTCAACTGATTAGTCTCACAAATATCAACTTTGTTCTGCCAAATAGGTGAGCATTTTCAGTCATTTGTGATCTTTCACAAAATGAAAACTGCTGGAAAGTAAATATTTTCCTTCCCACTTCCAAGGTAATCCGGTGGGATGGTGAGGAAGAGAGAAGTTGCCATGTTACCAGATAGTGGAAAATATTTTGTTGAATAATATACAGAACTAAGTCTGGTACCATGTCATCTCACATAGGAATGGATGCTGAAATGAGACAGACTATTTCTATGAAACTCTCATAATGACACTCTCTGAAAAGCCTCCCACGCTTCCTTTTTTCCAATAAAAAATAAACAGTATTTGAGTACTGAAACCTTTATTCCCATTTTACTGGAAACAAAGAACATGAACAATTTACTAGTCAGAAAAAAAGTGTTTTATAACCCAAAACAAATATTTGCCAAGAGCTGTAAATTGCTTAAATCGCTTAAACTGGAGATTTCAGTGAGATTTTTAGCAGTAGATTACTAAGCTCCTTAGTTATAGAACATTCAAGGCATAGGAAAGTGTTTTTCCTACAAAGCATAACTGAAATGTAGTTTAACTAATGGTTTACAATTCAGTCAAATACCAAAGCTGCAAACCATTTAGGGAGTCATCAATTACATATTTTGTACACTTTCAAAAAGCTTACAGCTGAGATGGGTTGTTTATTTTCAAAGCATGACTGCTTTAAAATGATCACATTCATTAGCCTGCCACCTAGGAAGCATTAAGCATTTACTTGCAGAATGAACAAACGAGCACGTTGTCTTGTGTTATGAAGTATATAATATAGTTCGTTTTAGTTTCTTCATTCGCAGACTATCAGGCTCATTTCACGTGACTGCTTGCACTTAAAACTGAGTTATCACGGAGTAGGAACTCTCCAACATCGTCGTCATAGACCAAGAGATGCCTATGAACAGCCATGAAAGTGCCAGTCAGGGAAGTATTCAGTGCTTTGTTGTAGAGTTGTTGGATAGAGGCACAGGATCATTTCATGTTGTTGAGGAGAAAGGAGCAACAGCCTCCTCCCACCTTATTAAAAATAGAGATTTAAAAAAATCTCTAATTTCCTCGAAGTACAGAATCTCAAGAGGTAGCTCTAAGGAGAATCCCTCCGGGTTTGAGCGCGTTCCTCTTCCAGGGGGGCCTATTCTTGGACTGCTTTCCTTAATAGAGAAATCTCTCTGAGCCAAAATCGGCCTCCCCCAACTCCATCCTGTCGGCCCCACTTTTCTGCTCCGGAGACTTCCAGGCCAGTCCCCACTCCTCCTTCAGCCAGTCGGGCCCGCACCCGCGCCCGACAGGGCCAGCCCTCTCCTCCTCCTGCGTGGCGCAGCACAGGCCCTGAGCGCGCGACCCCAGGCCCCGGGCGCCCCGCCGCATGCTCGCGGCTGGAAGCCCCAGTTTGCGTGGCCCTTTGGGTTATTCCGCCAAAGAGCCGCCGCGTCGCCCCATCTCGGCGCGAATCTGAAAGCGTTTTCGGGGGAGAAGATGTTGGGGGCACTGGTGAGTACACTGCACAAGTGACAAAATGTTTTCAGCTCCTGGAGGCGAAGGGTGGAGAGTCGCTCTGTGTCCGTGAGGCCGGGCGGCGACCTCGCTCAGTCGGCTTCTCGGTCCGAGTCCCCGGAAACGAGGAAAGACCACAGGGGGCTTCTCACGTTAAAGCGGGCCCCGGACCCTGCGCGGGCTGGCTGGGGCGGGCGGATGACGAGGCGCAGGGGCATGGGTGGGTCTGCGAGGCGGCCGGTCCGGGCGTCTCAGGCTGTGGGGCTCCCTCGCTGGCGGCGGCGCAGGGATGGCGCGCCCGGAGGTGAGGGTGCAGCCCGGCGCACCCGGCAGGCACACTGACGGCCCAACCCGCCCCCGTGGCCCCCCGGTCGGGGGGCGGCGGCGGCGGGGCCGGGGGCCGGGCCGGCCGGCTGCCCCGGGACCCCGGGCGGGGGGGCAGCGGGGAGGCTTTGCTCCCATCCTCCGGGCCGGCCTCTGGCTCCGCGGGGCGAGGAGGCGCCCGCCGGCTCCGGGCGCCGCAGGCGGGACACGGGCGCGGGGCGCAGGCGGGCTCCTCCGGCGCGCGCGGACGCTGAGCGTGACCTGTCCCTCAGGTCTGGATGCTGGTAGCCGGCTTCCTGCTGGCGCTGCCGCCGGGCTGGGCCGCGGGCGCCCCGAGGGCGGGCAGGCGCCCGGCGCGGCCGCGGGGCTGCGCGGACCGGCCGGAGGAGCTACTGGAGCAGCTGTACGGGCGCCTGGCGGCCGGCGTGCTCAGCGCCTTCCACCACACGCTGCAGCTGGGGCCGCGTGAGCAGGCGCGCAACGCGAGCTGCCCGGCAGGGGGCAGGCCCGCCGACCGCCGCTTCCGGCCGCCCACCAACCTGCGCAGCGTGTCGCCCTGGGCCTACAGGTGAGCGGCGGGCGCGTCCTGGCGGGGTCCGGCAGGTGGGGAGGGCAGGGCTGGGCGGGGAGAGTGGGTGGGGCCGGGCCGAGGCCGGGCAGGCGGGGCAGGGGAGGTGGGTGGGGCGGGGCGACGCGGTGGGGGCGTGGCACGCGGGGCGAGGCGGAGCAGGTAGGGGTGGGGTGGTGCGGGGCGAGACAGGGTAGGGTACGGTGGGGTGGGGTGCGGGGGGCGCTGCGATGAGGCGGGGTGGGACGGGGCAGTTGGAGCACCCGGGGGGCAATTCCTAAACCACGAAGGCCCACCCCCACCACCTCCCTTGAAGGAGTCCTGCTTCCCCTCTTTACCCTCCAGTATTTCCTATGCAACACGTATCTCTTGAACACCTCATCTCCGCCAGGTTGGATGGGTGCGCAAGGCACTAGCTGGGGACCCTTGCGTGATGTGGACACAGTTATGTGGACCGTACTCTGCACAGGGGGCGCGGGGAGGTGCTGCTGGGGGGTGCGCGGTACTCTCCACATATTTCCTGAGTGCCCCTGTGGTCCAGAGGCTGCTGGAGTGGAGCCCTGGGAAGCGCCCTCTGAGCCCCTCTAGTTTAATAGCCTAAGGAAGGAGTGGGGATAATTGGGAAAGAAAGCACACCACCAGGCAGTGCATGAAGTGACATGAACAGTTTCGAGAGTGTTCGACCTTTTGGAACAGAGGTCATTTCAGAAGAAAGGGACAGTCTGCAAAAGGGGAAGGCTGGAGAAGTTGGGGGTGTGCAGGCAGGGTGTGGCAGTGTCCTCAGCAGGCACCTGTGACCGTCTTCCCTCTAGCTGGAGGAGGAGGAGCTGCCCTAGGGGGCAAGGCCTCACAGGGCCACAGAGGTCAAGAAAGGCTTCGTGAAAGAGCTGAGTCTTGATGGAGGAGAGCAAGTCGCCTACAAAGGCAGTGCTGAGGGAAGGGACAGCTGATAGCAAGCGGGAACAAAGCGCTTGGAAAATGGGGAGAGCCACAAGGCGAGCGGAGGCGGGGGAGGGCGTAGGCGAGGTGTTTGCCTGTGGGGTGGGCATCGATGTGAGGCTGGAGACAGGCGCAGGAACTGGATCCTGGCCTTGTCAGCAGTGCGGAGCTTCACCCTCACGCCTGGAATCCCAGCACTTTGGGAGGCCGAGACAGGAGGATTTAAGTCCAGGAGTTCGAGACCGGCCTGGGAGACAGCGAGATCCCGTTTCTGCAAACAATTTTTAAGGATTAGCCAAGTGTGGTGGCACGTGCCTGTGGTCCCAGCTACTCCAGAGGCTTAAGTGGGAGGATTGATTGAGCCCGGGAGGTTCAGGCTGCAGTGAGCTGTGGTGGCGCCACTGCCTTCCAACCTGCGTGACAAAGCGAGACCCCGTCTCTAAAATAAAAATTAAAGAAAAAAATAAAAAAGGCTTGACACTTGAGATCGAGGAAGCCATACAGCCACTCTGGTTTAGGAGGGTGTCCCAATGGGGCATGGACTGGACAGTGCGCTCCAGCACTTCCATCCAAAGGACCTAGGGCTTCACTCAGGCAGCGCAGTGGGAAGGGGAGACTAGGATCAGCGTGAAAGACGCTCATTAAAGAAGACAAGTGCTGTGGAGAGTCAGAGGAAATGTGATGATTTTGTCTAAGACGCATCTGGGCTTTCCTGGAACCTCTCCCAGCCAGCTGCTGGGTAGGGAGGTTTCCTTTTACTCAACAACACACAGGACCCCTATGCTGTCCTGGGAAGCCAAGTTTTAGGGCCTCCTGCCTCCTGGCTACTCTGCAGAGGATCAAGCTCACTGTGGCAGAGCCCCCTCAGAGCCCCTGCCCACGGGGAAGTTGGGTGGGACCCCTCCTGCCCTTCTCACTCCTGTCCTTCAGCTGGAGCCTGCAGGGCACACACATAGCGCCATTCATTCTGGTGTCTTGTGCTCTTGCTTTTCCTCTCTCTTCCCTCCATTTCCAGGACCCGAAGGGATGGGCTACGGCATTCTTCTTTCTCTAACCTCGTGTTATGCTTCTGATATAGCAAATAGGATTAAAGCCACATGGGGAATCTCTCAGAACCAGAGTTTAACTTCTCTGGACAGAAGCTGCTGCCCTGCTTTTTATAGCAGATTCGAACTCTCAGGCAAACTCGTGGCTCCCCACAGGCTGGGCCAAGGGCCTAAGAGTAGCACATAGCCTCCCAAAGGCATGTCTGTCATGTTTCTGGCTTGGGTTGTTGATGGTATTTGAGCAAAATGAGAAAATACACTTAGGAACAAGTGTTGTGGGAGGAAATAATGAATTTAGTATCAAGCCTGTTGAGTTTTGCCTGCCTGAAAGGCGTGCAGGTGACAATGACTGGTTGGAGCTCAGGAGACAGAGCAGGGCTGGAGGACACATTGAGAGTTAGCAGCCCTGGCATTCTGTGTGTGGGAAGTTAAATTGAGTTTCCCTTGCTACAGATGACACCTGTGTCGCCCCAGGCAGGATCTGGGAGCAGAGGGAGGTTATGGATGAGAATGACGCACAGGGTTCGGGGATCGTGGTCTGGGCCACCCAGATCTGCCCATGTGTGGAACCTCAGTGCTGGGTGGTCCCAGGAGCAGGAGTGGCAGCTGCAGCAGGTGGCTGAAGGTGTCCTGTGCATCATTTTTCATATTATTTAGCAACAGTGATGAGATCACTCCCCATGGGCAAACGGAGGTGGGTGGCTTATATTTGCTGAAAGAAAGACAGTCTTCAGGGGATGGCTGCTGGGCTGGGACTCCAAACTGCTGACTGCCAAAGCTATTCCTGCATTTTCCTGCCAGGAGAGCCCTCTCTGCCCTCCTCCCTCCAATCACCTCTCACCATCTTTTGGGTTATTAGGAAGATTAGAAAAAGTGAGACCCAGCGAGGTCCAGTGGCTCACACCTGTAAATCCCCAGCTACTCAGGAGCTGGAGGTGGGAGGATCACTTGAGCCCAGGAGTTTGAGACCAGCCTGAGCAACATAGTATGAGACTCTGTCACTACAAAAAAACAATTAGCTCGGTGTGGTCATGTTTGCCTATGGTCCCAGCTACTTGGGAAGTTTGAGCCAGGGAGGCTGAGGCTGTAGTGAACTCTGATTGTGCCACTGTACTCCGGGCTGGGCAACAGAGTGAGAACTTGTCTCAAAAAAAAAAAAACGAAAAAAGGAAAAGAAATAGTGAGCCCATGGAAGTGTGGAGCCTCTACCAAAAGATGTTGTGGAAGGACAGGCTTTTTTTTTTTTAGACAGAATCTCGCTCTGCCACCCAGGCTGGAGTGCAGTGACACAGACAGCTTAATGCAGCCTTGACCTCCTAGACTCAAGGGATCCTCCTACCTCAGCCTCCCATGTAGCTGAGACCACAGGTGCACACCACCACATGTGGCTAGTTTTTTTTTTTTTTAGAGATAGGGGTCTCACTTTGTTGCCCAGGTTCGTCTTGAATTCCTGGGCTTAAGTGACCCTCCTGCCTCAGCCTCTCATAGTGCTGGGATTACAGGTGTAAACCATAGTGCCAGGCCAGGGCTTGTTCCTTGGTGGAGTGTCTGAGGGTGGGGCCTGGGTAGAGGAGTGCCCACCTGCAGGCTGGGCACAGGGTCAGGTGGTATTTCTTTCTTTCTTTCTTTTGAGACAGGGTTTTGCTCTGTCACCCAGGCTGGAATGCAGTGGCATGATCTTGGCAGACTGCAACCTCCATCTCCTGGGTTCAAGCGATTCTCCTGTCTCAGCTTCTGGAGTAGCTGGAATTACAGAGGCATGCCACCACGCCCGACTAATTTTTGTATTTTTAGTAGAGACAGGGTTTTGCCATGTTGGCCAGGCTGGTCTCGAACTCCTGGCCTCAAGTGATCTGCCTGCCTTGGCCTCCTAAAGTGCTGGGATTACAGGCCTGAGCTACCACGCCCTAAAGGCACCGCAGTCAGAGAGAATGCTGAGAAAGACAGATGGGGAGGTGGACTGAACGTCAGGAGTACTGATGGGCACAGCAAGGATCACTTTAGGTGGGTAAGTTTTAAAATAGGCATTTGGAAGGTGGCTTTCCATATGGATGGAATGGAGACATGGGTCATTCAGTAAATGGTGTTGGGACAGCCTGGGCCTCACTCCTCTGTGAAAACAAATTCCAGATAAATCAAAGATTTAAATGTAAAAAAACCTCAAAAGCAGAGAAAAACACAAGCAATTATATTTATAATCTTGGAGTGGAGGAGGCCCTATTTAGCTGCTCAGTCCCCAAAAGTCACAGAAGACAAGATTGAGAAATGAAGTTACATAATTATACACCATTTCTTCTTGGTAAAGTAAAATAAGAAAAATACAAGGGCAAACTGGGAAAAAATGTTTGCAACCCAAGTCACAAAGAGCTCATTCCTAAAGAGCTCCCACAAATCAGTAAGAAAAGGACCAGTGACGGCCGGGTGCGGTGGCTCACGCCTGTAATCCCAGCACTTTGGGAGGCCGAGGCGGGAGGATCACGAGGTCAGGAAATTGAGACCATCCTGGCTGACACGGTGAAACCCCATCTCTACTAAAAATACAAAAAAGAAAAAAATTAGCCAGGTGTGGTGGCGGGCGCCTGTAGTCCCAGCTACTCAGGAGGCTGAGGCAGGAGAATGGCGTGAACCCAGGAGGCAGAGCTTGCAGTGAGCTGAGATTGCACCACTGCACTCCAGCCTGGGTGACAGAGCGAGACTCTGTCTCAAAAAAGAAAAGAAAAGAAAAGAAAAGTAAAGGACCAGTGACATCATGGAAAGATGAGCAAAGATCAGGACTGTTCCCAGGGAAGGAAGGTCAAATGACTCAAACGCTTGACACAGAAAGCAACGCTAGCATCAGGCATAAGTGAAGTGCATGTGGAGACTATACTGAGAAGCCCTTTTTTTTTCCTGGCACCCAGCAGGCTACGTTGGCAAGGTTGTGAAGGAAAGGCATTCTCATCCAAGTACAGGGGTATGAATCAGCACAACTTTTATGGAGGGCAATTTGGTGTTAAATACCAAGATTTTAAATTCACACACCCTTTAACTTAGTATTTCCCCTTCAGACGCACTTGCTCATGTGCCAAATGATATGTGTACAAGGATATGTGTTCACTGCTATAACAGCAAGAGATTGGAAGCTACCTAAACATCCACCAACAGGCACCGAGTTAGATATTAGACACTATAAGGAAGAATGAGGCAGCTCTAAAAGTCATAAGTGGATCAATCACTCACCAGTACAAAGCAGGGAAAAGTGTATATAGCATGCTGCCATTTCTATGAGGGGGAAAATATGACGTAATATGTACATATGACACATTCTGTTTTCAATGCCTACACATATTCGCACACAGGCATCCTTAGAATGTGGGTATTGTGGCGCGTCTTATGAGGCTCTCTGGGGGCTGGGGTTGGGGAGGAGACCTACTTTTTACTCTTGTATCTTTTAAGTTTTCTGCCATGTGCACATATTCCTTATTTCAAAGACATGTTAATTTTTAAGTTGAGAGCAGAAAGGGAATTTCTCCAACAATGAGGAAAAAAGCAGATACCGAGAAAATGAAGCTTCAGCACAAACAACAGCCTGGGACATACCAAGGGCATTGGTTGAAGGGCACCGTTTGTTCTTAAAGGCTCCAGGGCTTCCTGAAGAGGCACTGCAGACATCTGGATGGATTTTCAGAGTTCCTGCGACTCCATGGCTGGTTTGTGCTCCTGGTGAGGAGCCCAGACCTGGAAAGATGAAGGCATTGGCCCCAGGTGACAGACAGGAAATAGTAGAGCCAGGAGTCATCCTGGACCTCTCTGGTTCCGTCTAGCCCAAGTCCCACCCGGTGTGCTGTTAGAAAACAACATTCAGCTTCCAGAGTACAAAAATATTTTTTCATTTACTTTGTGGCATAATGTTTGTTTCTCTTTAGCTTTAAAAACAAAAATGCCAAAAATAAAGTCAATTGGATTGCTCAGTAAGTTTTTAAAAGTCAAATTGATATATTAAGAAATATGTTGTAAGAACACTGAGGTTTATTGAAGTTTAAGATACCCGTCACTCATTTATGATGAAACCCCAAAGACAGGCTGGGCACAGTGGCTCACGCCTGTAATCCCAGCGCTTTGGGAGGCCGAGGTGGCTGGATCACCTGAGGTCAGGAGTTCGAGACCAGCTTGACCAACATGGAGAAACCCCATCTCTACTAAAAATACAAAATTAGCCGGGCATGGTGGCGCATGCCTGTAATCCCAGCTATGCGGGAGGCTGAGGCAGGAGAATCACTTGAACCTGGGAGGTGGAAGTTGCGGTGAGCCGAGATCGCGCCACTGCACTCCAGCCTGGGCAACAAAAGCAAAACTCTGTCTTAAAAAAAAAAAAAAAAAAACCCCAAAGATAAACACCTACCAGTACAGTACTCTGAATATTTTTTAACAGCTTATGTTTTCCAATTTTTGGTAGTCGTCTAAAGATAACTTTTCTCTAGGTTATGAATTATGTGCAATAATTTATTTTTAGGTCTTGTTACTTTTTTCTTTAACTCCTTTCCCCTGGACGATTTAAGAAACTACACGTAATTTATTTTACAGTAAACAACTCTGTGGATAGCTGTAGTTGGGAGGTAAACAAAGAAAAGGACAAGGAGTGTCCTAGGCTGTTTTCTGCTGCCATCACAAATGCCACAGAGGGGGTAATTTATAAAGAGTACAAGTTGGCCAGGCGTGGTGGCTCACACCTGTAATCCCAGCACTTTGGGAGGCTGAGGTGGGTGGATCACTTGAGGTCAGGAGTTCAAGACCAGCCTGACCAGCATGGAGAAACCCCAGCTCTACTACAAATACAAAATTAGCTGAGTGTGGTGGCACACACCTGTAATCCCAGCTACTCCGGAGGCTGAGGCAGGAGAATCACTTGAACCGGGGAGGTGGAGGTTACAGTGAGCTGAGATCATGCCATTGCACTCCAGTCTGAGCAATAAGAGTGAAACTCTGTCTCAAAAAAAAAAAAAAGTACAAGTTTATTTGGCTCATGGCTCTGGAGGCTGGAAAGCCCAAGGGTGCGGTGCTGGCATCTGGTGAGAGTCGTCCCACGCTGGAAGGTGGAAGCAAGTGACAGAGAGGGAAGGGCGGAACTCATCCTTTTACCAGGAACCCCTCCAAGGATGGCAGAGCCCTCCTGACCCAATCACCTCTTCAAGGCCCCACCTCCAACACTGTTACCATGGCAATTGAGTTTTTAACACATGAACTGTTAGAGGGACACAAACCATAGCAGAGAGTAAAGGAGAGTAGGGAGAACAGGGGACAGGAGGTCAAGAAACTTTCAAATAGACACAGTAGGTCACCAACGGCATTTGAAGAGGCCATGAGACCCTCCCCAGCAGCCCAGTGCAGGTACAGTTCAGGTACCCCGGCTGAAGGAAGCTGATATTTTCCTGTGGAGAACCCAAGTACCAGAACTTTCAGCAGATGACATTTGGGAGGAGGGGAAATCAGAAGAAAATAAATTCCTTTCAGGGATTTCATTTGAAAAGCGCCACCTTGGGATACAGTTGTGTAACAGCCAGGGACTGGAAGTCACCTGAACGACCGCCGATAGGCAGCTAGTCAAATACTATACAGCTGTGAAGACTGGCGGCTCTCAGCGCACCTAAGGACATCCCCTACTTACTAAATGTGCCCAAGTTCAGCTTCCAGTTACCTGTAGGCAGTTCAGCAATGGCCCATTCACTGCGACCTGTTTCCCATGTGGGCTGTCCATTAATTATTTCATTTGACCGATATCGAAACCCAGGGTCACATTCATTCATCAAATATTGTCTGGGGGCTGGTGGGCAGGCCCCCTGGAATACAGCCAGGAACCACAGACCCTGACACTCCTGCAGTCACAAGGTGCTGTTCACATCACTTTCTCTCCAACAAATCTTTTTTAAAAAATTTATCAAAGGGGTTATAACATGAGAGAGAGATTAGGAGTATAATGTTAGAGAAAGTTATCCTCACTACAGCTATCCTTCTTTTTAAGACTCGGGGCCGGGAGCAGTGGCTCATGCCTGTAATCCCAGCACTTTGGGAGGCCGAGGCGGGTGGATCATCTGAGGTCAGGAGTTCAAGACCAGCCTGACCAACATGGTGAAACCCCATCTCTACTAAAAATACAAAATTAGCCGGGCCTGGTGGCGCATGCTTGTAATCCCAGCTACTCAGGAGGCTAAGGCCAGGAGAATCGCTTGAACCTGGAAGGCGGAGGTTGCGGTGAGCCGAGATCGCCTCGTTGCACCCCAGCCTGGGTGACAGAGCAAAACTACGTCTCAGAAACAAACTCCCATTTATCCTCTACCCCTTTAACAAATGCATGTCTTTTATGCACTTTCAAATGTGTGTGCCGACGCTAAAAAAAACCCCACCCTGCAGGCTGAGACCACTATGATACGCGCGTCCCCACTGTCTTGGGCACCGGCCGGCGAAGGTGTCTGCAGCGGCGTCTGTGGCCGACAGGGGGCAGCACGGCGCCAGCGTCCTCGCCCCGCGCACTGGCTGCCGGGGCCGGCCCACCGCGTGGTCTCTGGAATTTGGGGTTGGGAGGTGCTTTCCTTTCTTCTCTTTCTTTTCTCTTTCTCTCTCTTTTCTTTTTTCTTTTCTTCCCTTCCTTCCTTGCTCCCTCCCTCCCTTCTTTCCTTCCTCCCTCCCTCCCGCTTTCTTTTTTATAACGTTTTTCCCTGGGTCCCTGCTTCCAAACTGTGGGTTATTTTCTAATGTCTTAAAGCAAACTAAGCCTCGCCTTCACGGAGTATCTGTACATAGTACATGAGCACAGGTGCAATGTCCTTTCGCCGCCATCCTCTAATGACAGCGCTTTGTTGAGAAAACGAGGGCGTCAGAGAAAGGAAGAGTGAAGGACAGAGGGCTCTGCTGCCTGGCTGGGAAGGTCTCAGTCACAGCCTGTGAGACGGCCGGCGGGCCATTGTTCATCCTCATTCATTCTTGGAGAAAAAGAGACACTCGTTGTTTAAAGCAGCTTATTTAAGAAATGTTGGTATTTTCCCCCTAAAATGTTTGTATGCATAAATGACCTTGAACTGGCCAAGGTACAGCACAGACCCCGCTACTCCCCCCTTGCCCCTTCTTAAAATACAGCAGGCTCTACTGCACCTATCACTGTTTCACAGGGTAAAAATAAAAGCATTGTCAGGAGCATTGTCATGGGATTAAAGTCTCTCGTTCTGAAAATAGGTATGTTCGTTTTGCTTTGATAGATATTTTCCCCTTACTGCCTGGGTTTTACTTTAGTATTTTAGAGTAACCAGGGATGATGATAATATTTCATTCCATCAGCGCCTCTTGCAATGCTCCTCACCTGAATAAAATGCATGTGCCCTAATGCCAACAGAATGATTTGGGCAAATTCAGGAAGTTCCGCACATGCCATGAAGTGAAATTCCTTATGGTGTCTGTCTTCCAGAAGTGACACATGAAAAACTGGCAGTGAGCACACTGCTCACTAAATTAATAAGAGGCCAAAGAGAAAAGAATCTACCGGAAACTCTTCCGGAATTTAAGAGTCCAGGCTCATGTTGTGATAGTGATTATTCCTCATAACCAGTGTTGTGGCGACAACTGACTCACTGGCGGTTGGGTGGGCTCCCCCCTTGGTGCACACAGGCGCCTGCCCCAAGGACAGACACTTCAAAGATGGCTCTGAACCCAGATTCTGCAGCTTCCCCCGGGCGGAGAGTTAAGCCACCCCGTGGGCATGAGTCGTGTTTTTCCTTTGAAGAGATGTTTCCCAGCTGCAGTGAATGTGTGGCATTTGCCATGACAAAAGAATAAAACCCTTCAAGAAATGTGGGTTCTCATTCTCATTTCTTTTTCTCCCTTTCCCTCTGTAAAACTTTTTTTTCTGAATTATCTTCCAAATTATTTTCCAAAGCACTGGTCTTTCTCTCCTCTTCCCCTACCTCCCAGATGAACGACTTGCCCCAGAATAAATGGATTTCCTGGTTGTAGCTTCACCATTTACCAAGCGCCTGGCTGGCTGCTAAATAGCCACAAACCGCACACTGCATCTCTTATTACCGTGAGGCTTAGGCAGCTTGGCTGTGGGGGACAGTGCGGGCGGCTGGGCTAACCCAGGAGAGCTGGAAGACTTTGGACAAGTCTGCTACTCTGTTGGTGCCTCAGTTTCCTCACGAGTGAGAGGAGAGGGTGGGCAGGCTAAGCATTCTTTTTCCTAATAGCCCTGAGCCAGCTCAGTTGGCAGAGGAGCAGGGTTCATTCTGGAGCCCTGACCTTGATGTTAAGTTCAGGATTGCACCAAAGTCAACCTCAGTCCCCAGATAGGGCAGGACTGACCGCTAGTTCTCCTTGGCCTGGGGAAGCCAGTGGGGATCCGTGCCCTGGGCAGACCTCATTGCCATCCCAGGCTGATTTTTCCATGTCCTCTTTCATGAGAAATGCGCGACTGATGTTTTCTTGTAGGGGCCAGAAAAGCATTTTTCAGAGCTTCTTGGCAGCATGTATTGAAGATCTTTGGCTCCCTGGGGCCTTAGCGCATGGGAGGAGGGTGGAGCTGATGGGTCTGCTGGCCACGGCTTGGCAACAGGGAAGCTGTTTGTGGTCTCCAGTTACTCCCTGGCCAGCCAACAGAGCCCTACTATACCCGGCCCTGGCCCCACAGCTGGCCTGGCTGCACACAGTGCTTCCAACGTGGCGGTCCTGCCCCTTCCTTCCCCTGTGGTCTCAAAACCGTTCCCCCTCCCAGCTGCTGGGCTTGTTCCAAAGGGAAAGTGAGAGATCGGAAGGCTAACACAAACCTGTCTTCGTGACTCATTCCTTCTCTTAAACATAGAGACCAAGTGGTCTATACCAGGGCTGTCTATTAGAATTATCTGGGGAGGTTTTAAAAAAGACCAACCCCCGGCTCCACTCTAGAGCAATTGATTCAGAATCTCTGGGGGTGGGGGGGGGAAATGATTACTATTTTTTATAAGCTCATTTGTGTGCCTCCAGGGAAGCCATCCCACTGGCAACACTGATTGCTTACTGGGTTAATAATGACCTTATGTACTCATTGGAGGAAATGTAGAAAAAGTCCTGGGCCGGTATTGTCATGAAATTCACACCCACTTGGGAAAATGCAATCATCCAATTGTTTGCCATCAGCTGCAAATCGATAGATCCGAGGTTAGCCAATGGCTAGCTAGCCTTTAGGGATAGCGCTTACGTTGTTGACTGTGCAGCCAGAAATGGGTTTCTGCTGATTCATTTGAATCAGTGGCTCCCCAGCTTAAATGAGTGAAACAGATCACTTGGACAGCTCGTTAGTGTGGAGAGCTTCCGACTCCTTGGGTGTAGTGTTAAGTCTGAGAATTTGCATTAAAATTTTTTTAACTTAAAAGTTTTATTTTGAAATACCGATGTATCTATACATCTTTTTTTGTTTTTATTTTTTTGAGACAGAGTTACACTCTGTCACCCAGACTGGAGTGCATTGGCGTGATCATGGCTCACTGCAGCCTCGACCTCTCAGGCTCAAGGGATCCTCCCACCTCAGCCTAAGGAACTAGGACTACAGGCACGCACCACCACGCCTGGCTCATTTCTATTCTTTTAAATATTTTTTGTAGAGAGATAGTCTCACTGTTGCCCAGACTGGTCTCAAACTCCTGAGCTCAAGAGGCCTCCCAAAGTGCTGTGATTACTGGCATGAGCCACCGCGCCTTGCCAGAATCGACATTTTTAACAGGAGTCCCATATAGGCTTCATGCAGGTGGTCTGAAAACCACATTTTGGAAATCTTGTTTATGCCGCCTTCTTATCTCTTGCAAAGGTTAGTGTTTTTCGCAGGACTCTCAGCTCTTGGAGAGGGATGCTACATGTCCCTCAGTGTCCCCAGAGGACAGCGGATGTCTTGGTATTACCATGGTTGTATAACGTCTTGAGATCTGCTGGCGTGAGTCTGCCCCCTCATTCTTTTTCAAAATTGTCTTGAGTATTCTTGGCCCTTTTCTTCTCTCTCTATGAATTTTAGGATCAGCTTGCCAAGTTCTCAGAGAAATCTTTCTGGGATTTGGTTATAATTGCACTGACTATAGATTAATTGGAATTTTCCAAGACCTTAGAGACTCAATGTATTGCCAGTGTCTTTTCTAAGCATAAAACATTGGTGAAAATGTCACATGATCAGTCCTGCCGTTAGGAAATTGGGGGAAGTGCTCATCAAATCCATCTCCTTCACTTTGCAAAGAACCAGGCAAGGTGGAGTTCTCTGCCCAAGGTTACTGGGTGGTGACTAAGTTGGGCTACAATTTTAGGTCCCAGACTTTTAATGACTCCATCCTCCCCTTTTAAGAGAGTCTGCTGGGTCGAACTCATTGACCTTCGGATCTGGCAAGCCACGCTACCGAGGCAGGCCGTCTCCACAGACATATTTCGGTGTTTGTGTGTTCTAGCCAAGATTGGAGAAGGCATTGCCGCCACTTTGTTCCTGGGATGGGGTCTTTCAACTGCTGCGAGATAAACAGTCATCCTGAGCCCCTGCTGCTCTGAAATCATTTCATGTTTTGCAAGGTGGGAGGGTGAGCCACATCAAGGCGTGTGTGCCAACCAGTGCCCCAGCTATCCTTGGGCATCGGTTAGAGGACACATCAGGTGGCCTGATCCTCCCTCGGAATGTGTTCATTGTTTTCAGAGCTCCAGAGCCGCTTCGAATTGTTTCCTACCACGTCCAGCCCCAGGGGCAGGGCTCTTTTTCTGTCTCTGCTGTCACTTACATTCCTCTCCCAGCTCGGTTTCCATCACCTCTAATCATCCCTGGAGGACTCGTCCTTTGTTCCTGGATTAAGCCGGGCCACCTGTCACTTGCTCAAGCCAAGCTTCCCACGTGGCCAGGGACACTTCTGAGATCCCATCAGAGGGGAAAACTTGATGTGTTTCAAGAATGCCCCGGTGCCAAGCTTCTGCAGAGCAGCACGCAGAAAATGTGAAGACAAAAGAATGACTGCCCACAGGAGGCGCGGCACAGGGCAGAACTCTGCTCGGTTGCTTGTCCATGTTTGGTAAGAGAAAAGGCTCCTGTTGCAGTTTCTTGCTGTTTCTTTTTGGTGGTAGCTTTCCTTAACCGAAAAGCACACCTAGCTGTTGATGTCCCCAGACTCCAGGCAGGAGGCTGGGGTGAGGGACTTCAGCTCTGTGTCTGTGCCAGCGAGGGCCCTAGGGCTTCTCTCGTGACCTCTTTCCCAGGACCCCGCTGGATCCTTCCAAAGGCACAGGCCTTGTCTTTCTGCTTCTCTGGGACTGCAGGCCTCATGCCCCCGCGCCCTGGGCAGCAGGGCATGGTAGATGCATGGCACCCCCCTTAGCAGCACCTTCCCACTGTGAGAGAACTGCCTGAAACCCGCCCCTGTTCATGCCTCTGATCTCCCATGGCCCAGGCAGCCATGGGTGGAGGTGTCTTGTCAGAGGCCTTAGCCCAGAGGCATCCCAGCGGTGGGGGCAATTTCAGTCCTAAGTCCAGTGCAGGGCTGCGCTGTGTATTTTTAGGCGGATGAAACTCTGACCCTCACCGCATCCAAGTGACTGTCAGTTATCACCTAGAAAACTACCGGGGTGACGCCTGAGTGACAGTTGTTCATGAAGAACCCAAACGATGGTGAAATATGAGCAGTTACCTACATACCGAGGGCACGGAAAGACCAGTCCCAGGTGACGAGAACTCAGAGGGCCGGGCAATGCCCTCACATCACTCACCCCACCCGTGAAGAGACTGAGTCCACAGAGGAATGCCTGACCCGCCCGCCCGCCCGCCTTTGGTTTTCCTGCGGCACATCCTCCGTGCTATTCTGACAGCCTTTCCAAAACCACATCTCACGTGTGTGCAGCTGCCCGGTGCCCTTCATGAGTTTCCAGGAGCAAGATCACATACAGACTAACTGCTGGGGTCTCCAGGGCTCCTGTGCACCTCTCAAATAGCTCACCATGACTCCAGCCTGCTGCATGCCACGTGCGTGTGAGCACACAACCTGTCCATGCTTACACGCCCACACTCACAGATGCCCACGCTCACACACACCTGCCCACTTATACACCCACACACACGCCCATGCTCACACACACCTGTCCACTTACCCACACATGCCCACGCTCACACACACACCTGCCCACTTACACACACCTGCCTACGCTCACACACACATGCCCACGCTCACACACACACGTGTCCACTTACCCACACATGCCCATGCTGACACACACACCTGCCCACTTACACACATGCTCACGCTCACACACACACCTGCCCACGCTCACACACCCGCCCATGCTCACACACCCACACATACCTGCCCACGCTCACACCTGCCCCCACACACCTGCCCACACTCAGACACCTGCCCACTCACACACCCACACACATGCCCATGCTCACAATGCCCATGCTCACACACCCGTGCTCACACATCTGCCCACGCTGACACACAATTACCCATGCTCACACAGCTGCCCACACTCATCCACACACCTATCCACACTTACACCTGCCCATCACACACGCTTCCCACACTCACATCTTCCCACACTCACATCTGACGACATCCACTTGCCCACGCTCACACACACCTGCCCACACACACCCCCACACCTGCCATACACACATGCTCACACTCATGTTCACAGTCAAATTTCTGTGATTGTCCCATAAATGATTTTCTCTATTTTCTAATACTTCATTTTGAAATAATTTCAAACTAACACAACTGTTGTGAAATTAGGACGAATTCCCATATACCATTTACCTGGGTTCCCCAAATGTCAGCAGCATCACTCAGCAAAATGCTGAGATCGGAAAATGAACAGACAGGACACTGTTATCTGCCCCGCGGGCCTTCTTTAGGGGGTCCACAAATGCCCCTTTCTGCCCTAGGATCCAACCTCTAGCGGCCACTCGTTTTGTGGAATGTCCCTGAGTTTGGGTTGCATGTGTTTGATAGCTGATTGTGCAGGTGGTGATACTGGGAGTGGAAGCGGCTGGCTTCATGTCACTGCGCCAGGACGGCAGGTGTGGGCCCAGCCAGGGCATTCCCAGCTTGTGTTCCTCTACTCAAGGCTCTCGTGTAGATTCCCTCCATCTTGTTTTTCTCCTGGAACAACACGGGATGTATCAAGTTTCCTACATTCCGTCCTTTGTTGGTCACGTCCTCATAGTGTCATTTCTCTCTATTTCTGGTAGCCTGGCTCCATCAGATTCAAGTTCCGGTTTGACCCAGCCCCCTCAAGCCTCTGCCCTTCGTGGACCGAGGATGCACCCAGTCTCCACCATCAGCCTTCTCCCCGGGAATTCGGTGTACTCTGCTCTCCTCTGCCTCTATTTGTTCTCCCTCCATGTGCCCCCGAGATTATCTTATTTAACCACCATCTATCGGTGGACAACTTAAAACTCTGCCTTCAGCCAAGAGCTCCCTCTGGGGCTCCAGACCATTTTCCACCCCATAGTCTGAGGAATCTTTCTAAAATTCCATCTGAGGGACACTCTTTCTCGTTGTACTTCCTAGTGGTGACTGTCCCTTGACCATATGCTTTGACATGAGGCCTGTGAAAAAAATTCTGCAACTATTTGGTATGTTGGAGGGAAGCATGAATAAATGGAGTCAGATTGTGCTTTTTTGTTTTTGCTTCAGAGACAACTTGTTCATTTTGCAGGCGGTCCCCACTGCCCTTTCCAGTGCCGTCACCCTGGGCTCCCACCTCTGGGGCCCCACTGCCAGCAAGGCCACCTGGCCAAGCTCCCGATCCCCGCGCTGCCCCATCCTCTGGCCACCCCGACTGGAAGCCTTGGAGTCATTGCTAGCTTTCTGTCCGACCTCATCCCCCACATTCAAACAGTGGACGAGTGCTTGGAGATGTCCCTCTGGGGTTCTGCAAGCACAAGAGGTGGCTGGGTGCAGTCCTGTGTCACCGGCTTCCTCTGATGGCAGCCTGGCCGGTGGCCTCGGGCTCTTCCTACACCAGACCACCTTCCCCCAACCTCCCCCGCTCCCCCACCGCAGACTCCCTCCTTAGGTCCTGGCACGGAGGTGGCACTGGATCCATTTCCAGTGGCGAGAACACACCATTTCTAGACTCTTCACCTCCCAGGCGTGCTCTAGTCCCTCAGACACAAAAGGAAGAAGAGGATCCTATGCCTTCCTGAGCCCTCCACCCTCACAGGCCGCTGAGCGCAGGCACTTGGCACCAAATCTCCCTGATGGAGAAAGCTCTTGTCCTTCACTCCCGTGAGAGCCCTGCAGGCCTCTGGCTCCTGGCCCAGTCAGCACTGTCCGTCCCCAGCCCCTCTTTCTCTAGACCTGCCCCAAGCCTGTCCTTGAAACGCGCCCTACCTGCCCCCAGCCTGGGCCCCAGGTGGACGCTCCCCTCGGGGTCTGCAGAGCCTTGCCGGTGGGAGGCAGCGGCTCCGGGGCCTTAGGCAGACAGGGCGCCTCATTCTGTTCTGGTGGCACCTGTGGGCACCCGTGCAGGCGGCATAGATTTTATTTTTCTGCGCACATTAGCCCAGACTCTGGAAGTAGTTTTCCGGCCTGGCTCAGGGCCGGCTAGATGTGCCGTCATTTCGAAAGTAAGGAAGCGCTGGGCAGATCTGTTGTCGGCGGGGCCTCGCACGCACGCGCCCGCAGGCGGAGGACAGGACAGTCCCCGAGGCCCTCCCCGGTGACTCTAACCAGGGATCTCAGCGCGCGGCGCGGGACTGCCCCCAGGCGTGACCTCACCCGTGCTCTCTCCCTGCAGAATCTCCTACGACCCGGCGAGGTACCCCAGGTACCTGCCTGAAGCCTACTGCCTGTGCCGGGGCTGCCTGACCGGGCTGTTCGGCGAGGAGGACGTGCGCTTCCGCAGCGCCCCTGTCTACATGCCCACCGTCGTCCTGCGCCGCACCCCCGCCTGCGCCGGCGGCCGTTCCGTCTACACCGAGGCCTACGTCACCATCCCCGTGGGCTGCACCTGCGTCCCCGAGCCGGAGAAGGACGCAGACAGCATCAACTCCAGCATCGACAAACAGGGCGCCAAGCTCCTGCTGGGCCCCAACGACGCGCCCGCTGGCCCCTGAGGCCGGTCCTGCCCCGGGAGGTCTCCCCGGCCCGGGTCCCGAGGCGCCTAAGCTGGAGCCGCCTGGAGGGCTCGGTCGGCGGCCTCTGAAGAGAGCGCACCGAGCAAACCAACTGCCGGAGCACCAGCGCCGCCTTTCCATGGAGACTCGTAAGCAGCTTCATCTGACACGGGCATCCCTGGCTTGCTTTTAGCTACAAGCAAGCAGCGTGGCTGGAAGCTGATGGGAAACGACCCGGCACGGGCATCCTGTGTGCGGCCCGCATGGAGGGTTCGGAAAAGTTCACGGAGGCTCCCGGAGATCGGCTGCTGCGGGTGCAGGGCGTGACTCACCGCTGGGTGCTTGCCAAAGAGATAGGGACGCATATGCTTTTTAAAGCAATCTAAAAATAATAATAAGTAGAGCGACTATATACCTACTTTTAAAATCAACTTTTGAATAGAGGCAGAGCTATTTTATATTATCAAATTAGAGCTACTCTATTAACATTTCTTAACATATAAACATTGTTTTTTACTTCTTCTGGTAGGATTTTTTTTAAAGCATAATTGGAATCCTTGGATACATTTTTTAGCTGGCACACTCTGGCCTGGGTCTCTGAATTCAGCCTGTCACCGATGGCTGACTGATGAAATGGACACGTCTGATCTGACCCACTCTTCCTTCCACTGAAGGTCTTCACAGGCCTCCAGGTGGACCAAAGGGATGCACAGGCGGCTCGCATGCCCCAGGGCCAGCTAAGAGTTCCAAAGATCTCAGATTTGGTTTTAGTCACGAGTACATAAACAGTCTCAAACTCGTACAATTTTTTTTTCCCCTTTTGAAACCCAGGCCAATTTGTGGTTAAGAGGTGGTGAGATAAGAAGTGGAACGTGACATCTTTGCCAGTTGTCAGGAAGAATCCAAGCAGGTATTGGCTTAGTTGTAAGGGCTTTAGGATCAGGCTGAATATGAGGACAAAAGTGGCCCACGTTAAAATCTGCAGAGATCAATCTGGAGGCTTCTGTTTCTACATTCTGCCACGAGAGCTAGGTCCTTGCTCTTTTCTTTAGATTGAAAGTCTGTCTCTGAACACAATTATTTGTAAAAGTTAGAAGTTCTTTTTAAATCATTAAAAGAGGCTTGCTGAAGGATACACTGGCTGTGTGTATTTATCTCAATTCTGCTTGATGGGCCAGACTAATTGTTAGAGGAAATCATATGTTACCTAAGGTCTTCACTTTATCTTGAGGTTTAAATTCATCGAGATTTGATTTGGTCTTAGAAAGATCAACTAGTCAGGTAAGGTCAATGTCTTGGATCTTTTGTGATACCCCCAAGACCAGGAAGTGTCCTTTATTCACATGCATTTCACTCTCAAATTTCAGCTACCACAGAAGGACCAATTGGCAGCCTTGGTCTGATCCAGATGAATGGGTCACTCAGAGACTTTCAGCTCCCACTAAAATTGACAGAAATTGTGCATGAAAACACATCACTGAGCAAATCCACTGTCCAAATAAAAAATTCAAAATGGAAAGCAGTAGCTATGGATAGCTCCACAGACTACACTTCCCCATTCAACCTCTGGGGAAGAAAAGGGATCCTCTGGTGGTGGTATGTCTAGAACACATTCCTGTCCAGGAACCAGAAGGTCCAGAGCAACAACAACACAAATCCATACATTAAAAAGAACTGCCTTTTTTTTTTTTTTTTGAGTCGGAGTCTCGCTCTGTTGCCCAGACTCGAGTGCAGTGGCGCGATCTCGGCTCACTGCAAGCTCCACCTCCCTGGTTCACGCCATTCTCCTGCCTCAGCCTCCTAGTAGCTGGGACTACAGGCGCCCGCCACGCCCGGCTAATTTTTTGTATTTTTAATAGAGACAGGGTTTCCCCATGTTAGCCAGGATGGTCTCGATCTCCTGACCTCGTGATCCGCCCGCCTCGGCCTCCCAAAGTGCTGGGATTACAGGCGTGAGCAACCGCGCCTGGCCCAGAACTGCCTTTTAAAGCAGCGACTTAGGTGTGTTTTCTGTCATCGCTGCTGTTGTGTAACATTTTCCAGGTCACTCCTCAAATATAAATAGTGCAAGCGTTGGAGGAAGGGCACACAAGGAGAGGAAACTATCTGCATGGGGAAAATGTCATGATTTTATTCACTGCATTAATTATTAGTTTAACCTTAGCTTGCTAAAAGGTAGCACATTCCTAACAGAAGAAATGAGCTTTCCATTTGAAGATCGAGAAAGGCAGCCTCTGTGTTTTTTCTCTGTACCGTACATTCATCCACTTAGTGACTATCTACTGGGCACCTGCCTGGTTCTAGTCACCCAGCCCCTGCAAGGCAGCGGTGAGCAAGACAGTCTCCCTCCTCCACTAAAATGATGAAAAGGCAAAGCTGCTCAAGCGCCTCGCACCTGAGTGCCACTCTATGAACCTGCTCCCTTCACCTCACTAAGCTTCATTTTCCTTCCGTGTGAAATGAGGTCACAGCGCCCACCCTGTGAGGATTCAACACTGTTGGTAAAGTACCTGGCACAGTGCCTGGCACACATGAACACATGTGTGGACATGGACACATCACTGCATTGCAGTCATTCATAAGCCACATTGAAAATAAACATCAAGCTAAGCCTTCTGCATTTTAAACTTATCTTTTATACCAAAAAAAGTCACTTGTTATGTCGCTTTAGGAGGCATCTGTCACTTACAAGTGACTTTTTTTTTTTGTATAAAAGGTAAGTTTAAAATGAAATCACTGGGCCGGGTGCGGTGGCTTACACCTGTAACCCCAGCACTTTGGGAGGCCGAGGTGGGTGGATCACCTGAGGTCAGGAGTTGGAGACCAGCCTGACCAACATGGTGAAACCCCATCTTTACTAAAAATACAAAAAAATTAGCTGGGCGTGGTGGCGCGCAACTGTGATCCCAGCTACTTGGGAGGCTGAGGCAGGAGAATCGCTTGAACCCGGGAGGCGGGGATTGCAGTGAGCTGAGATCGTGCCACTGCACTCCAGCCTGGGTGACAGAACAAGGGTCCATCTCAAATAATAATAATAATAATAACTGACAAGTAAAATAATAAAAAAACACAAAATCTAGAACTTTAACGGGGCAGCAGCATTTAAATATAGTATGTTGAAATTAGAGGTGGTGGCTAAGCTTGGGAAGGTACTGTTTCAATGAATAACAAGATCTTCTTGGGACAAAATTTTTTTCTCTTGCTAAAAATGAAGGGTTTTTTTGGTGGGGGGCTGGTGTTGCAGAGATGGGAGGTTGGTATTGTGTTTTATCAAACAAATAAGGAGGTTTACTGGCTAGATAAACTGTGCCAGCCAAAGTTCAGTGACATCTCCCTCCCCGCTCCCAGATCCACTTGGTTTATTTCACACATTTCCCTCCATGCCTTTCATTCCCAGGATTTGTGGAGGGGCAACACATGATATTGTACTACATTTCAGAGCTGCTTCCCCTCCTCCCAGAAAAGTGCATGTTTCCTTCACATGAATTCTACCTGGAGGATTCTGTGGCAACCTTTGGAATGGAGGTGCTTTGCTGGTTACTGAAGATCATTTCCAACTGACAGTATTTCAATTATATACTTGTTCTACAAAAATGGAATCATTTGGGAACAGAAATCCAAAAACACTCTGCAAATACCAACAGTTCCACAGTCAGGGGCCAGTTATCTCATTATGTCTTACCACATCTCTTCCAGCAGGGCAAAGGGGGGAAATGGTCATTTTTAGTAACTGGTGCCAGCTCTGATTTTAGGAAGGAATGAAAGGAGAAAGAGTACAGAACCACCATCTGAAATGGAGTCTTAAAGTTCCCTCTGCCTTTCATCTGTTCTTGCTGTTCAGGCCCTTATCACCCAGACACGCATCTGAAGAGTTTCTGAGAAGTGCTGGAATTTTGTTAGCAAAACAGAAATTATTCTTCTACCCCTTCCCACTAATCAGGAAGGACTTAAAAAGACATTGATTAAAACATTCCTTTTAACCTCTGCAGTGCTTTGCTAAGGTACAGGAGGTGAGGGAGCCTTGGGGGTTCCAGACAGCATGACCAACTGTGGGCATCGCCCAGCCCGACGCCTCCCACCTCATTAACCGCCCAAAGGAATATACCAGACCTAGTGAGTTTTTTAAAATATAAGGCTGCAGAGGTATAGATGGCCTTTTATGAAACCTAGAAGTGGATCATATATGAACACAGGTTTGCTAAAATCAAAATCACACCAGGGTCCAAAGCCATGAAACATGTTGGCTGCTTATTAAACAAAAAATGCCGTCACCTCATTGCATAAGCCTCCTAACTTACAATGTTTGTACATTTTTTGATAGGAATCCAACTTTGTCCCTTCTCTCCCTCACCTCCTGTGAAAAAATAAGGTTTCTCTTCAACTAACCGCTGGATTTATAGGACAACTGCAATTCTGTCATTTCTAGACTACCACTCTCCCGCAGGTCCTAAGTCAAACATGGCATTTCTGTACATGATTTGTTCCTACAATGTAACAAATTACATACAGAGCAAACCACATATGGAAATCATAAGGTAGGGGTTATTTTTTAAAGAACACATTGAATACTTAACAAAGGCCAGGTGCTTGTACACTGATAAAAATACCAATGTCTCATAAAAAGAGTGATTTTTTTTTTTTTTTGAGATTGAGTTTTGCTCTTGTTGCCCAGGCTGGAGAGCAATGGCACAACCTCAGCTCACTGCAACCTCTGCCTCTGAGGTTCAAGTGATTCTCCTGCCTCAGCCTTCCGAGTAGCTGGGACTACAGGCGCCCAACACCACGCCCAACTAATTTTTGTGTTTTCAGTAGAGACAGGGTTTCACCACGTTGGCCAGGCTGGTCTTGAACTCCTGACCTCAGGTAATCCACCTGCCTCAGCCTCCCAGAGTTCTGGGATTACAGGTGTGAGCCACCGTGCCAAAAAGAGTGATTTTTAAAGTAAATTAAAAGTTGTCCAGAAGTCGGGCAGCCGAGGGCTAAGAAACAGCAAGAAAGACCAGGCCTGTCCTCCAGGCTTCCCCGACCCAGGCCTCCTCTCTGGCTTGGTCAGGACAGACTGGGTTTTGCCCCAGTGGGTAATGAGCCCATGGTTCAATGACACAGGCTCATTCCTGGCTCTCCTCGCATGCCTGGCAGATGGGCAGTGGTCCTGCTCCACTCACAGCCAGAGGTTGGAAATGACACATCACTTCCTTGCACATTTTGGGGTTTTGTTGTCCTTGTTTTTGAGACAGGGTCTGGCTCTGTCATTCAAGCTGGAGTGCAGTGGCACATCACGGTTCATGGCAGCCTCGCCCTCTTGGGCTCAGGTGATCTTCCCACCTCAGCCTCCCAAGCGGCTGGGACTACAGGAGTGTGCCACCATGCCCAGCTAATTTTTTTTTTTCCTGTACTTTTGGTAGAGACAAGGTTTCACCATGTTACCCTGGCTGGTCCCAAACTCCTGGACTCAAGTGATCCATGCCTGCCTTGGCCTCCCAAAGTGCTGGGATTACAGGCATGAACCACAGCACCCTGCCTCCTTTCACATTTTGTTGGCCAAAGCAAGTCTTATGAGGTGGGGAAGTATAATCCTTTCCTAGGAAGAGGACATTAATTTTTTGGAAAGTTTTTATTTCGAAATGATTGTAAATTCCCAGGAAATTGCAAAAAATATACTGATAGGTCTTATGCCCTACACCCAGTTTATCTAATGGTAACATCTTACATAATTATAGTGCAGTGTCACAATCAGAAAATGGACACTGGCTCAACCCACAGATCCCATTCCAAGTTCACCAGTTTCATGCGAGCTCATCTCTGTGTGTGTGTGGTTCTATGCAACGCTGCCACATGCGGATTCATGAAGCCACCACCACAGACAAGACAAAGAACAAGCTACCACCAAGGAGAACTCCCCTTTGTGGCCCGCCCATCCCCTTCGCCCCATCCTGATGCTCCCCTTGCACCCACGAATCTCTCCTCCCTGGGATTATCATACCTAGAAACATCCAGTGTGTGACCTCTGTGGAGCAGCTTTTTCACTCAGCACGATGCCCTCGAGACCCAGCCATGCTGCGTGTTCACTTCTGATTGCTGAGACATCCTCTGGGGTGTGTACAGAGGAATATTTTCTGAACAGTGAGAATCTAGCACACTCGTCCCAGCTCCATTTTTTGGTCCTGGTGTTTGGTTTACAGATGGGTCTTTCATTTTCTCAGGCAGTTCAGAGGGAGGGTGCTGAGTCTGAGCCACGTGGGGAGGGCACCTGTCATCCCTCGCAGCCCACCTAGAACCTGGAGGAGGAGGAGAGCTCCGAGAGGCATTCAGACGCGAGTTATTGGATTATTGCTTTTTCATGGAGGCAAGTCTGTCTCCTTGGAGGGCTGGGGTGGGACATGGGGGTGGGGGTCCTCACAAGCCCTAGGGTGCTACCAGACTGCTCTGGCCCCAGGCAGAGGCCAAGGTCCTGTCTCATTCAGGAGCCCTTGGGCAAGCCACACAACTGTTCTTCTGTTTTTACACATGTTAAATGAGGAGAGAAGATCAGGTAGGTTCTCAGGTTTCTTCCAACTCGAATTCCATGGATTCAGGTTGGCAGAAGACTGAGCTCCAGGAGGCCTCCCTAAGGAAACAATAATGAAGCTCGTGTACTTTATTTTGAAAATCAGGCCAGGGACAGCTCCAGTTTGGGGGGAGGGGAAGAGATCACAACTTTTAAATCTACTACGAAAATACAAAAAGGGGAATGCGACAGGGTTCCTTCCTGTGTTATGTCACCATCTGTAATTAGATCCCACAGTCCAGCCCAGAATCATAATTCACATAACAGCGAAACTCATTTGCCAAGTTCCGGGTGTGTCTTGGAACAAACGTGCACATCTTCACGCCAAGGAGTTCTGCTGCCTGTTCTTCCATGATGGCACCTGAAGAGAACAAAGCAAATGAATCCAGAGAGTGACGGCCCAGCCGGAGCTCAGTGCGTCCTGAGTTGTGAGAGGGGCTCTAGGCGGACCACCGGTGACAATCAGTTGACAATTCACAAGGTGGGGGAGGGAGCGAGTGTTCTTTACATTCCCTTTCACCTTCCCTAATATTTTTGCAATTTACCAACTTTTTTCCATGTCTTTTTTATTGAATGAATTATTTTCCTACCTCTGCAAAGCTGAGACACTTAGAAATTTAGAAGCAGATTATACACACACACGCACTATACATATATATATATATATATATATGGCAAGCAAAAATAATTACTAAAAACTAGCATTTCCCAACGTTGAGCCAAGAGCCTTTTTCAGTAATATCCAATCTTGCAAACACAGGTGCGAATGTATTGCCACTCCCTTTTGCCACCTCCTCCTCCCAATTTCTCCCCGCCTTGGGACCACCACGCACAGCCAGCTCCTCTGCGACATCCCCGCGGGAGGTGGCATCCACTGCCCTGATTCCTCTCCTCTCTTCCCCTCCACACTCGAACACAAGCAAGCTCTCTCAACTTCATCTTCAAAGTATCTCTTTGATGCCCCTGCCCTGCCCTCCTTGCAGGCCACCGCCCTCCCTAGGGTGCAGCAACAGCCAGCGGTGCCCAGGTCCACGTGCCCCAAAACCTCGGTCAAGTTAAAGCAAACGTCTTACGTCTTCAGACAAGTTGCGTCCCGTCGCCTTGGGCTTCTGAAGAAAACCCCAATGCCCATGGTCCCCTCTGTTAGGCACTGGGGACCTCCTGCCCTGACTCTGCCCTCCTGGGCTGCTGTGGCCATGGCTCCTGACCCCTCAGGTCCCTGGGGCAAAGTGCAGGTCCCTGGGTCTCTGTTACTCTTCTCAGAGTTAGTGTTTCCAGTCTTTAGTCTATTTTATTATTATTTTTTAAAAGTATCCCCTGAAACTAAAATGCACAACTCCTTCAGGCCAGAGCGCTGCCTGCCGGTGCACAGAGTGGTGCACAGAGCTCAAGGAAGCAACGGAGTGAATAAGCGTGCAGGCAACCACGGCATCTGTGCGAACAGAGCGCCCCTCCCCACACACGCAGCTCTGGAACACCAGAACAGCTTCCCGTGGCTCCACTCCTGGCCCAGCCCTGTTCCCAGCAGGGTGCCCAGGGGACAAGGGCGGCCCGGAGGGACTGGGGTATAGCGTCCAGAACAGCACTCAAGAGTGTGGACACCACAGATGCCCAGAAATAAAGAGATGGGTCAGTTGGTAAGGTTCAGTTCTCAGAATTTTTTTTTTCTTTGAGACAGTCTTGCTCCCTGCCCAGGCTGAAGTGCAGTGGCACCATCACAGCTCACTGTAGTCTCGACCTCCAGAGATCAAGCAATCATCCCACTGAGAGGTGAAGCCAGCTGGACTTCCTGGGTCTAGTGGGTACTTGGAGAACTTTTCTGTCTAGCTAGAGAATTGTAAACACACCCATCAGCACTCTGTAAAATGGACCAATCAGCACTGTAAAATGGACCAATAAGCAGGACGTGGGCGGGGACAAATAACGGAATAAAAGCTGGCCACCCGCCAGCCAGCAGTGCAACCGGGTGTTGTCCTCTTCCGTGGTGTGGAAGGTTTGTTTTTTGCTCTTCATAATAAAGCTTGCTGTTGCTCACTCTTTGGGTCCGCATCAACTTTAAGATCTGTAACACACACCACAAGGGTCTGCGGCTTCTTTCCTGAAGTCAGCGAGACCACGAACCCATCAGGAAGAAGAGACAATTCTGGACGTGCCACCTTTAAGAACTGTAACACCACGAGGTCCGTGGCTTCATTCTTGAAATCAGTGAGACCAAGAACCCATCAGAAGGAAGAAACTCCAGACACACCACCTTTATGTCCCAAATGGCTGGGAGGCCCATGCAACCACACCTGGCTAATGTTTAAAATTTTTGTAGAGATGGGAGTCTTGCTGTGTTGCCCAGCCTGGTCTAGAACTCCTTGCCTCAAGTAATCTTCCCACCTTGAAGTTCTCAGATTTACTCTATTGAATTTTACCATATCTGCCTTAAGTATATCAAACCCAGCCTGGTGGCACACACATGTGAGTTCCAGCTACTTGGGAGGCTGAGGTGGGAGGACTGCTTAGCCCAATGGTTTGAGGTTACAGAGAGAAAAAAAAAAGTATAACAATCTCACCAGTAAGAAAACTCTTCTACATTAACCCAATCTAATGTCTACTCTGTAACCTTAGGCAATTCACTTAAACTCTATAGATTCCAAATATCTCTTTGATAAAATGTAGAGGCTGGATAAGATACCACTAGTATTGATGATGGTATGTAAAAGTAACAGCTGACATTCATCAAGCAGTCACCATGCACCAGACCCAGTGTCGGGTACTTTGTGTCACTTAATTCTTTAGGACCCTTAATGGCAGAGTATTATCAGTCCTAGTTTACAGATGAGGAATCCAGGGCACAAAGAGTTAAATAACTTGTTCACAAGTCACACAGGAAGTGGTGGACTCAGGATTTTTTCTTGACCCTTAAGACCTGAGTAGCCACTGTCAGTGACTTTGATGAGATATTAAATGCAGCACCTACCTGTGCACAGCAGAATCTTGCCCCGCGTCAGGTACTTGATGGTTTCTGATGTTTTTCTGAGACATTCCTCCGAAAGATAGGGAGGATCTGCTATTACGATGTCAAAACTATGTGCAGCAATTTTTTCGGGTAAGTCCAATGGATTATTGTAATCATAGAAAATAAACTCCTCTCCATACATGGCAAATCTTTTGTCATATTCAAAGATGTATATAGAAAAGTTTTCTCCGCACAGCTCTCTGAGTTTCTGGTAAACACTAGGGGCACTCACACATGCAATTCTAGGAGACAAAATGAACACACTCATGAAACATCTTTAACAGAGAGATTACGGTGTTAACAACTTCTTCACTAAACAATACATAGGTCCGAGTGCTCAGATTTTCTTACAGGAAGCAATAATGCAAACTAGTGTAACAGTCAATGTTGAGAAAAGACTTTATAGTGTCTCACTTTTAAGGAATCTGGTACTTAAAAGTCTGTAACTTATAATTTTTTTTCTTTTTTTTTTTTTTTTGAGATGGAGTCTCACTCTGTTGCCAAGGCTGGAGGGAAGTGGTGTGATCTTGGCTCACTGCAACCTCTGCCTCCTGGGTTCAAGCTATTCTCCTGCTATTCCTCCCGAATAGCTGGGATTACAGACGCGTGCCACTGCGCCTGGCTAATTTTTTTGTATAGTAGAAATGGGGTTTCATCATGTTGGCTAGGCTGGTCTTGAACTCCTGACCTCAGGAATCAGCCTGCCTCGGCCTCTCAAAGTGCTGGGATTACAGGCGTGAGCCACCGCACCCGGCCTATAGCTTATAATTTTGAGGTATGAAAGGCTATAGTTTTTATAGTGAAAAATGTAAAATAGCAGGAATACATATGACAAAATTTAGATGTAGTTAGCTCAAAGCCTAAATTTACCTATTATTTTCATGCTAGGCCTTTGATATTTATTTTAAATACTTTTTGTCCCAACTAAATACTATAAACTCATTTTGTAATATTCATGATCTTGAAAGATAAACCCAAATAACTCAACTCACTCCAGTTTTCCATAAAGATACATTAAAATGTGCTCTCACTGCAGACAAGCTATTCTGAATTTCTGCTTTGCTTCTTTTTTGTATAAGGAAATTAAAGTATCTATCTCATTACAGCAGCCCAGTTTATGAATGGGTAGTGTTTTAAGAGTTAACTGTTAAAACCAACTGCCAAAAAGCTAGAAATAACCTAAATATGGAATTGAGTTGACTGTGATACACCTATTTTTTTTTTTTTTTTGAGACAGGGTCTCACTCTGTTGCCCAGGCTGGAGTGCAGAGGCATGACCTCGGCTCACTGAAACCTCTGCCTTCTGGGTTCAAGCGAGTCTCCTGCCTCAGCCTCCTGAGTAGCTGGGATTACAGGCACCCACCACCACGCCTGGCTAATTTGTGTAATTTTAGTAGAGACAGGGTTTCACCATCTTGGCCAGGCTGGTCTTCAACTCCTGACTTCATGATCCAACTGCCTTGGCCTCCCAAAGTACTGAGATTACAGGTGTGAGCCACTATGCCTGGCCACTAATTTTTTTTATAGAGACAGGGTTTTGCCACTTTACCCAGGCTGGTCTCAAACTCCAGAGCTCAAGCCATCTGCCTGCCTTGACCTCCCAAAGGAGGCATGAGCCACTGTGCCCAGCTGGTATGCCTATTACAATGGAACATTCTGTGGCCATTTAAAAAAGGCTGAAGCAGCCCTCTCTATGCTGATAAGGAATGATCTCTGAGCTCTATTCAAGGAACAGAACAGTGTAAAGTATGCTTTCATGGGAGTGGGAATATATGCATATAGATGTACAGGTGACCTCTAGAAGGTGTCCAAGAGACAATGACCATGGCTGCCTCATGGGAGAGTGCCTGGGGGACCTGGATACAATAGATAAGAGAGTGACCTTTTCTCACAATTTCTTTGTCACGTTTGGATTTTTATATGTGCATACATTGTCATTCAAAAAAGGACCTAATTTAAAAATTACGCTCAGCTTTAAAAATGTGTGATGCATTTCCAACAGAGACAATGTTACCCGTCTTACTTAGGTACCCATGCCAGGCTAAGCAGGCTTCTCAGCCCAAAGACACTGCAACAGATAACAGAACCCGTGACGTCGCATAATGTTTCTATGGAAACATGTGTTTCCCTGTTGGCAGGACACAACTCTCCCTGCACAGCAGCTCTAGAGCAGGGCAGTGGGAGGGGGAAAAGAAGCTGGAGTACAGTGGGATTATAGCCTCACTGCGCTGACGGAGAATGAACTGCAACCAAAGATTATATATGCACACTATGAAAACATCTTCCGATAAAGAAGGTGAAATAAAAATATTTTCAGACAACAAAATTGCCTCCAGCAGGCATTCCCTGAGAAATCCACCTGAAGGATGTACTTCAGGTAGGACAGTGGTCCAGGATGCAAGAAGGAATGAGAGCAGAAAGACTGGTGGTTCTGGTGGGGATGGTGGTGGGATGGCAGCAGTGGGATCAGAGAACCTGTGTTGAAAGCCCAGCTTTGCCACTTCCCACTGGTGACCTTCTGCAGGTGGCTGAACCTCTGGTCTCAGTGTCTGTCTTTAAACTGGAGAGTATAACAGGAACTGTTGCACAGAGATATGAGGATAGAATGAGATGACCCTGACAATGCACTTACAACAGGAGAGGGCACACAGTAAGCACTCAATAAATGCGGTTCTTATTCATCTTTAAAATGATGACTTAGTTCCTATGAATACTGAAGTTGACTTTCAGAGGAGATTAAAAGTTGCTTCCAAGGCCCTCATATTAGTGGCAAAAAAGAAAGTATATGTAAAAGCAGTGTCACTAAGAAAAACCTACTAAACCACTACATATAATCAAAAAAACAAAAAGAACAGTTAAAAGAAAAATGGAAGATTTCCCACTAAAGATGGCAGATTGAACACATTCATTTAAATTTGCTCCCTCATGAAAGCCCACTAAAAACAAGAGTGCAATTTCATGTTGTCTTATTTAGGAATACAAGAGCAAAAACCAAAGGGCATGTCAGCAGAGACTAAAGACATCACACTGACGAAGCGAACAGCAGACGGGTGGGTAGTGGGGCTCGGCAGACCTGCAATGGCAGCTGGAAAGCTGAAAAGCGCCCTGGTTCACGTGGTGGCATACCCGAGGACTCAGGAAGCGACAGAACCTGGTAACTCAAGAAGCAGAGGTGAAGGTGGGGCCAAAACTGGGAGGTTTTACTGAAAGGCCCATTTTAAGAAGCAATTCATTCTCAGGATTCTCTGCTATATCCCAAAGCCTGCCCCCCACCATGACTGTGGCAGAAAACTGGAGGAGTGTTCTCTGGATGGGGAAATGCTTGGAAGGAGGATGCCAGGCACAGCGGATGATGATGTACCATGTGGAAATTAGGAGGATTAAGTTAAACGCATTGAATGATGAAACTTCTAGCCTTTCAGTCACATGCCTCCAAGGATGACGCCAACTAGATGAATAACTTCCAGTCAGGAATTAGGAGAATCTTCCCTGGACCACTGACAAAACTACAAGAAAAGTCTTAGACACGGGGGTTCCCTAGGAGAACGGCTCATTCAGATGCTCCAACTGTAGAGATCAAAGCAGATGAGGCTCCCAGTTTTCCAGTGCCCCACCCTTCAATGTCCACAGACATTTAAGGAACATAGATTAGATAAATATATCATATGAAATTAACAAACAGAAAAAGCATTTTGGAGTAAATAGAGACTATGGAGGGAGAAGAGAACTTTAAAAAATTCTATAATATCCTCAAAAGGATGAACAAGACACAATAATAAAGAAATACTCAAAGACCAAAAAAAGAGCTGCAGACAATTGCAAGCATGGAAGCAGATATGGTAAACTCAGTAGGAAGTTTAGAAGATAAAGTGCAGGGATTCTCCCAGAAAGTAAAGAGACAATGAATAGAAAAAGAAGCAAATTAGAAGATCAGGTCCAATATTCAAAGAATAGAAGTTCCAAAAAGAGGAACAGAAAAAAAAAAGTAGGGAAAGAAATAATTTAAAATAATTTTCTTAAACTGAAGGACACGTGTGTTGAGGATGAATGGGCCCTTTAGGACCCAGGACAATAGATAAAAACTCCACAGTGAGGCACATTGAATACCGGGGATTAAGAGAAAATCCGAAGCTTGCTGTGGGCATGGATAGAAAAAAGCAAGTTTCCTATAAGAAATCAGAATGATACTGGATTTGTCAGCAGCATGTATGGAAGTTTGGAGACAATGCAGCAATGCCTTCAAAACCTGGAATCTGCTGTCCAACAAAACCATCACAATCAAGAGGAAGGGTAGGAAAAAAGCATTTTCAGACACGAAAGGTTCTAAAAACTTCCCTCCTACGTGCCTTTTCTGTAGCAGCTATCGGAGGAGGTGTGCCACCATGGTAAGGCTGTAAACTAAGGATCGGGGTACAGGAAATAGGGAATCTAGAACAAAAGACAGGTATAAGGACTCCAGCATGATGATGAAGGGCGATACCAAGAAAAGAGGTGTAGTAAAACCAGCGCAAGACCATGCACACTGGGACAGGTTGCAGAGCCCTGGGAATAGGTTTTTTTTTTTAAAGAAGTTGAAATATGTTTGAACTTACTGATAGGATATTTAGACAGAGAGTTTGGGGATTAATCAGAGATACCGATATAGAATACATTAAGCATTTTAGAACCATTTGACTTTTTTTTTTTTGAGACAGAGCCTCACTCTGTCTCCCAGGCTGGAGTGCAGTGGTGTGATCTTGGCACACTGCAACCTCTGCCTCCCAGGTTCAAGCAATTCTCCTGCCTCAGCCTCTTGAGTAGCTGGGATTACAGGATGCACCACCATGCCCAGCTAATTTTGTATTTCATATAAACAGGGTTTCACTATGTTGTCCAGGCTGGTCTCAAACTCCTAACCTCAGGTGATCCACCTGCCTCGGCCTCCCAAAGTGCTGGGATTTCAAGCATGAGCCACCACGCCCAGTCACCATTTGCCTCTTTATATGCATGCAAAGTTCTGATAAAAATAAAAACCAGGCCAGGCACGGTGGCTCACGCCTGTAATCCCAGCACTTTGGGAGGCTGAGGCAGGTGGATCCCAAGGTCAGGAGTTCAAGACCAGCCTGGCTAATATGGTGAAACCCCATCTCTACTAAAAATACAAAAATTAGGTGGGCATGGTGGCGTGTGCCTGTAGTCCCAGCTGCTTGGGAGGCTGAGGCAAGAGAATCGCTTGAATCCGGAAGGCAGAGGTTGCAGTTAGCCGGGATTGTACCACTCTGCACTCTAGCCTGGGCAACAGAGTGAGACTCTGTCTCAAAATAAATAAATAAATACATACATACATACCAAATTAACGAAAAAGAAAATCTATATTCTTAAAACTTCAAAAAGGTAAGATTTTCTCTTTTAAACTGAACTCTATAAAAATAAGAAACAGGTTAGAAAATGTTAAAAGGAAAAGAGATAAGACATTCCACAATGAATAGGTTTCTGAGTGGGTCTCAACTCAGTGTTGAAGCAGGTCTTAATCTGTCATATGCTGCAAACCATGATCTACAATATTTACAGATTATAGTTTAGACTTCTTACAAACCAGCTGTCATCCAGGAAGGGCATTCAAAATATTACATTAGATGCCAAAAAGAGAAACAAAATTTGAATCTCACCTGCCACCTTCTCCTACAGCTGCAATGGCCTCCTGTGCAAGTCGCAGAGCAGTTTCCTGACTATACCAAAACTGGCTCAGTTGCTGTAACCGAGAAATGGGTTGATAGCATTTTAGAACTGGCATAAGCTTTGTTCTTTTAATTTATATATAATCTATACCAGTGGACAGATATTTTTAAAAAGTTTTTTTGAAAATTAATTTTTCTTCGAAATTAAATTAATACAAGCCCCTAATGAATTAATGCAATCTAGGCACTGAGTATCAATGGCTATTAACACCACAAAAGGAGACAACCAGTGTTTTTCCCGATAGAACATACCCCTATCTTTGTGTGAGTTTTGCCAAAAAAAAAATAGAACTTGAATCTGATTAGGTTCAACTAGCAATGAACAGAATTACAAACACAGAGGATGGAAGAATGAGTTCACTAACACCAGAGGATGCAATCAGCCAAATCCAGACTGTGCTCCTTCCCCACAGCCTCATCTTACCTCATGCATGTTTCCTCAATTACTTGTTTTTCCCTTGGGGGCAAGTTTGTTTTTCATCTTACTCCTCCTGCTTCATGCTGATGGATGATTTTTTAAAAATTTTTAGTGATCTTTAGTTATCTATTCATAGTTATAAATTAAGCAGGAGTTTAATGGAAGTAGTAGTATGGTTTTCCTCTGCAATCATCCAAACGTATTTCTCCAACATGCCTTTCTTCCCTGAAGGGCAGGCTGGGGGCAGCCAGTTGCACGGGGCGTGCCAACTGGGGGTTCTCTGCTTTTAAAATCCGCCCTATGTGGAAACAACTCAAATGCCCATCAACTAATGGATAGAAAAAACGTGGTACATCCATACAATGAAATATTTGGCCATAAAAAGGAACAGGGTACTGATATGTGCTACATGGTCATATGAGCCTTAGAAACATTACATTGAACGAAAAAAATCAGACACCAAAGGTCACAGACTGTGTAATTCCATTCATATGACATATCCAAAGTAGTAAGTCTACAAAGACAAAGTAGATTCGTGGTTGCCAGGTGTTGGAAGGATTGGGGAATTAGGAGGTGACAGCTTAAGGACATAGGGTTTCTTTTAGAGGCAACGAAAATGTTCTAAAATTGACGGTGATGATAGTTTTGTGTCCAGAATTGGTGGCTTCTTGGTCTCGCTGACTTCAAGAATGAAGCTGCAGATCCTCAGGGTAAGTGTTACAGTTCTTAAAGACAGTGTGTCCAGAGTTTGTTCCTTCTCATGTTCAGACGTGTTCGGAGTTTCTTCCTTTTGGTGGGTTCGTGGTCTTGCTGGCTTCAAGAGTAAAGCTGCAGACCTTCGCAGTGAGTGTTACAGCTCTTAAGATGGCACGTCTGGAATTGTTAATTCCTCCCATCCGGAGTTGTTCCTTTCTCTCAGTGGGTTAGTAATCTCACTGGCTTCAGGAGTGAAGCTACAAACCTTCACAGTAAGTGTTACAGCTCATAAAGCCAACGTGGACCCAAAGAGTGAGCAGCAGCATTTATGGTGAAGAACAAAAGAACAAACCTTTCACAGCATGAAAGGGGACCCGGGATAACTGTCACAGCCGGCCAGGGGCAGCCTGCTTTTATTGCCTTATCTGACCCCACCCACATCCTGCTGATTGCTCCATTTTACAGAGAGCTGATTGGCCCATTTTACAGAGAGCTGATTGGTCCGTTTTACAGAGAGCTGATTGGCCCATTTTACAGACAGCTGATTGGTCTGTTTTGACAGGGTGCTGATTGGTGCATTTACAAACCTTGAGCTAGACACAGAGTGCTGATTGGCGCATTTACAATCCCTGAGCTAGACACAGAGTGCTGACTGGTGCGTTTACAATCCTCTAGCTAGAAATAAAAGTTCTCCAAGTCCCCACCGGATTAGCTAGACACAGAGCACTGATTGGTGTGTTTACAATCTTTTAGCTAGATACAGAGTGCTGATTGGTGCATTTACAATCCTCTAGCTAGACATAAAAGTTTTCCAAGTGCCCACCCGACTCAGGAGCGCAGCTGGCTTCACCTAGTGGATCCCGTGCTGGGGCTGCTGGCAGAGCTGCCCACCAGTCCAGTGCCACATGCCCGTGCTTCTCAGCCCTTGGGCAGTGGATGCGACTGGGCACCGCGGAGCAGGGGCGACGCTCGTCAGGGAGGCTCAGGCCGCGTGGGAGCCCACAGTAGGGGAGGAGGCTCGGGCATGGCGGGCTGCAGGTCCCAAGCCCTGCCCCGCGGGGAGGCAGCTGAGGGCCGGCGAGAATTCAAGCACAGCGCAGGCGGGCCGTCAGTGCTGGGGGACCTGGTGCACCCTCCGCAGCTGCTGGCCTGGGTGCTAAGCCCCTGACTGCCAGGGGCCAGTGGCGCCAGCTGGCCGCTCCAAGTGCGGGGCCCGCTGAGCCCGCACCCACCTGGAACTCACGCTGGCCTGTGAGCGCCTAGCACGCAGCCCCGGTTCCTGCCCGCGCCTCTCCCTCCACACCTCCCTGCAAGCGGAGGGAGCCGGTTCCGGCCTCGCCCAGCCCAGAGAGGGGCTCCCACAGTGCAGCAGCAGGCTGAAGGGCTCCTCAAGCGCAGCCAGAGTGGGCGCTGAGGCTGAGGAGGTGTCGAGAGCAAGCAAGGGCTACCAGCACGCTGTCACCTCTCAGTTGACCTATCTGTGAATTTACTAAAAACCACTGACTTGTCGGATGTGGTGGCCCACGCCTGTAATCCCAGCACTTTGGGAGGCCGAGGCGGGTGGATCACCTGAAGCCAGGAGTTCGAGCCAGCCTAGTCAGCATGGTGAAACCCTGCTTCCACTAAAAATACAAAATATTAGCCGGGCGTGTTGGCACGTGCCTGTAATCCCAGCTACTCGGGACACTGAGGCAGGAGAATCGCTTGAACCCAGGAGGCGGAGGTTGCAGTAAGCCAAGATTGCACCATTGCGCTCCAGCCTGGGCGACAGAGTAAGACTCAGTCTCAAAACAAAACAAAAAAACCATTGACTTCTACACTTTTAATAGGTGAATTTATGGTATGTGAATTATAGCTCAACAAAACTGAGATCTGCTTAAATAAGGAGAGCTTTACTCAGAGTATGGAGGACTTTTGTGTACTTCCTTCCTGAATGGAGCTGCCTTTTTCCTTCTTTTATGCAATGGTGGAGCTCTGGAGTTATCTTAGATTCTATTCTGTGTCTCTTTCTGGCTTTCCTACCCAAATTAGGGCGTCCCAAAGCAGATTCTCCAGTTTGTTTAGTGAAAAATCCTCAGAGATTCAGCCTGGAGGTGAGTACCTCCGATTCTATGTATGCCTTCTGGATATGATCAGAAGAAGGGGAAGAGACCAACTGGCCCAAAGATGTCAGCAGGCCATCCTTTAATTAATCACGCAGAAATTGGTCCATGAGCCACTTTTACGACTTACGTTCACAGGCTCTGAGTTTGGAACCCAGAGTCTCTGTTTCTTTTCTGGAAGACAGACTCTCATCTTTTCTCCAGTTCCCAGACAGGCTGGTAGTTTTCTCTGCTGTTCCACAGACCATCTTACACCCACTTTCTTTCTTTCTTCCATTAATTTACTGAAATTTCTGTCAATAGCATCCTTTGTTTGTTGTTTTTTAACATTGTAATTACCTTTTTTTTTTTTTTTGAGATGGAGTCTTGCTCTGTTGCCAGGCTGGAGTGCAGTGGTGCAATCTCAGCTCACTGCAACCTCCATCTCCCGGATTCAAGCAGTTCTCCTGCCTCAGCCTCCCGAGTAGCTGGGATTACAGGTGCACACCACCATGCCCAGCTAATTTTTGTATTTTTAGTAGAGATGGGATCTCATCATGTTGGCCAAGATGGTCTCAATCTCTTGACCTCGTGATCTGCCTCCTCGGCCTCCCAAAGTGCTGGGATTACAGGGGTGAGCCACCACGCCCAGCTTGTAATTACTTTTTAAAAACATCTTTACTCTTCATTCAATGGAAGAGAAAAGTGATCATTCATATGACCAGTCTACCATCTTGAGTCAGAAGGTAACAATCTTACTTAGTACACAAATTTTACCTCTACAGACTTAACTTTGCAACCTAACATTGTAAGCCATCATAGCTGAGTTTCTTAAATAAAACTAAGAAACTTACACTTGACCCTTCCAGAGTTTACTTCCCTTTTGACAGTGATTTAATTATTCCTGTTACAAACATGCAACAATGAGTATTCTAAATATTCCTTTTTGTATACATGTGCATATAAAAATCTCTGTGTAGAGATTTTTAGAAATGGAATTCGTGGTTGCAGGGCATATACAGTTAATATTTTGGTAGATATTGCCAAATTGCCCTCCAAAAAGGTTGGACCAATTAAAATGACTACTAACATTTTACTCTTAACTTGCATTTCCCTATTGTACAGTTGAGTATCTTTCCCTATATTTTTTATTTTTATTTTTATTTTGTCAGCTGTTGCTAGCATTCCCTAATTTTCCACTGGGTTTACTGTTTTATTATTGATTTATAGAAGATCTTTATACAGTCTTCGAGAAAAAAAATGACAAGTGTCAAATAGAACTAGCTTGCAACTAGTACCTAGGCCCAGATGTTCCCTACTTAACAGAAACTATTTCAAAGAACACCAACATCAGACTGAGTTATTCCTGTGATGGAGCAAGATAAAAATATGACCATTCTGTAATCATAGCTGAGTACAGATAAAACAAGAACACTGTGCAAATCACAAAAATGACCATGAATGTCTCTTTCCCAGCTAACATGAGTGCCTGTTGATACTTTACCAATTACACCTTTAACTCCATTTGATTTCTCCCACCTCCTACATAATAATTATTCTGGCTTTCTGACAAAGTTGCTCCAACACCTAATGCAAGCCAAACTCACAGGATAATCTCCTCTTAGCTGCCTCTTACTGAGATGTCCCACAGGCTGCCCATGGTCCTCAGCCTCTTTTGTTGCAACAAGTAACAGACCCCACTCTGTTTGCCTACAGGTGTGTTTCCTGGTATCTTTGGCTGGTGGGCATGGACATCTGGATATTAATCCTTTGCTCTCATGCATGAGACAAATATTTTCTCCTCGTCTTTTTCTTGTCTCTTAAACTTGTTTATGGTATCTTCTGTTATCAATAAGTTTCTTATTTTGTCAATGTTATCAATCTTCTCCTTTATGATTCTTAGTTTTGACTTGTTTTTCTACCTTAGATCATAAAAATATTATCCTATATTTTCTTTTAGTACTTTTGTTATTTATTTTTATTGAGACAGAGTCTCACTCTGTCACCCAGCCTGGAGTGCAGTGGCGCAATCTCAGCTCACTACAACCTCCACCTCTGAAGTTGAAACGATTCTCCTGCCTCAGACTCCCAAGTAGCTGGGATTACAGGTTGCTGGGGCCTGGCTAATTTTTGTATTTTTAGTAGAGATGAGGTTTCACCATGTTAACCAGGCTGCTCTCGAACTCCTGACCTCAAGTGATCTGCCTGCCTCAGCCTCCCAAAGTGCTGGGATTATAAGCGTGAGCCAACGTGCCTGGCCTAATACTTTTACTATTTTTATGTTTAGCTCTTTAATCCACCTTGACTTTAATTTTGTGTGTGGATTATAAAGATTGAATTTTTTTTCCAAATCTAGGATACATCAGGACTCAATTTACACCTGTCACTTTCTCTCAGTGGGTTTCCTTAACTTCCTCTCCATCTCAAAAGTCTGGGGAGGTGTTTTGCATTTTGCTCCAATCATCACTTTTGTCTTAGAATAGTTTGCTTGAGAGCAAGGGCAGTGTTTTATTTATTGTTATACTACACTTGACTTTGTGCTTTTTTTTTTTTTCGTATTTTTATTTTACTTTAAGTTCTGGGATACATGTGCAGAATGTGCAGGTTTGTTGCATAGGTATGCATATGCCATGGTGGTTTGGGGCACCAATCAACCCATCATGTAGGTTTTAAGCCCCGCATGCATTAGATATTTGCCCTAATGCTCTCCCTTCCCTTGTCCCCCACCCCCTGACAGGCCCCACTGTGTGATGTTCCCCTCCCTATGTCCATGCCATGTGTTCTCATTGTTCAATTCCCACTCATGAGTGAGAACAAGCGGTGTTTGGTTTTCTGTTCCTGTGTTAGCTTGCTGAGAATGATGGCTTCTACCTTCTTCCATATCCCTGCAAAGGACATGAACTCATCCTTTTTATGACTGCATAGTATTCCATGGTGTATATGTGCCACATTTTCTTAATCCAGTCTGTCACGGATGGGCATTTGGGTTGGTTCCAAGTCTTTGCTACTGTAAACAGTGCTGCAATAAACATATGTGTGCATGTGTCTTTATAGCAGAATGACATAATCCTTTGGGTATATACCCAGTAATGAGTCAAATGGTATTTCTCGTTCTAGAGCCTTGAGGAATTGCCACACTGTTTTCCACAATGGTTGAACTAATTTACACTCCCACCAACAGTGTAAAAGCATTCCTATTTCTCCACAGCCATGCCAGCCTGTTGTTTCCTGACTTTTTAATAATCACCATTCTAACTGGAGTGAGATGGTATCTCATTGTGGTTTTGATTTGCATTTCTCTAATGACCAGTGATGTTGAGTTTTTGTTCATATGTTTATCAGTCACATAAATGTCTTCTTTTGAGAAGTGTGCATTCACATCCTTCGCCCACTTCTTGATGGGGCTGTTTTTTTCTTGTAAATTTGTTTATGTTCTTTATAGATTCTGGATATTAGACCTTTGTTAGATGAGTAGATTGCAAAAATTTTCTCCCATTCTGTAGGGGGCTGTTCACTCTGATGATAGTTTCTTTTGCTGTGCAGAAGCTCTTTAGTTTAATTAGATCCCATTTGCCAATGTTGGCTTTTGTTGCCATTGCTTTTGGTGTTTTAGACATGAAGTCTTTGCCCATGCCTATGTCCTGAATCGTATTGCCTAGGTTTTCTTCTAGGGTTTTTATGATTTGGGGTTTTACATTTAAGTCTTTAATCCATCTTAAGTTAATTTTTGTATAAGGTGTAAGGAAGGGGCCCAGTTTCTCTTTTCTGCATATGGCTGGCCAGTTTTCCCAGCATTATTTATTAAATAGGGAATCCTTTCCCCATTGCTTGTTTTTGTCATGTTTGTCAAAGATCAGATGGTTGTAGATATATGGTGTTATTTCTGAGATCTCTGTTCTGTTCCATTGGTCTATATATCTGTTTTGGCACCAGTGCCATGCTGTTTTGGTTACTGTAGCCTTGTAGTATAGTTTGAAGTCAGGTAGTGTGATGCCTCCAGCTTTGCTCATTTTGCTTAGGATTGTCTTGGCTATATATATGGGCTCTTTTTTCTTTCCATATGAAATTAAAGTAGGTTTTTCTAATTCTGCAAAGAAAGTCAATGGTAGCTTGATGGGAATAGCATTGAATCTATAAATTACTTTGGGCAGTATGGGCATTTTCACAATATTGATTCTTCCTATCCAAGAGCATGGAATTTTTTTCCATTTGTTTATGTCCTCTTTTATTTCCTTGAGCAGTAGTTTGTAGTTCTCCTTGAAGAGGTCCTTCACGTCCCTTGTAAGTTGTATTCCTAGGTATTTTCTTCTTTTTGTAGCAACTGTGAATGGGAGTTCACTCATGATTTGGCTCTCTGCTTGTCTATTATTGGACCTTTTAAAAGGTTTATCTGGATGGTCTTACTAATATGGAATGGTTCTAAATCACTCAAAACAAGACGGCAGGCCAGGCACGGTGGCTCACGCCTGTAATCTCAGCACTTTGGGAGGCTGAGGTGGGTGGATCACGAGGTCAGGAGTTCAAGACCAGCCTGGTCAAGATGGTGAAACCCCATCTCTTCTAAAAATACAGAAATTAGCTGGGCATGGTGGCGGGGGCCTGTAATCCCAGCTACTTGGGAGGCTGAGGCAGAGAACTGCTTGAAACTGGGAGGCGGAGGTTGCAATAAGCCGAGATTGTGCCACTGCACTCCAGCCTGGGTGACAGAGCAAGACTCCGTCTCAAAAAAAATAAAAATAAAAGTAAAAATAAAACAAGATGGCATTCAAAATGACTATAACAATTGAAACAAGGTACAATTCAAAGTGGCACGTGGTATGAATGAAAACATTAATAACACATATTTAAACCAATAAATATTTACTGAATATAATGAAAAAGAGAATTGCTTCAAATATTTCCCATCTGGATGTCTGCATGCTATTTGCTGAATATTCACTCATAAGCCCACGTTTAAAATATTTCCAAAGACAAAATGTACATATACATGTGGGTGTATGTATTAATTCATATCTACATCTGTCTATCCATTATTATTATTTTTTTAGATGGAGTCTCACTCTTGTCGCCAAGGCTGGAGTGCAATGGCGCAATGTCGGCTCACTGCAGCCTCCGCTTCCCAGGTTCAAGTGATTCTCCTGCCTCAGCCTCCCAAGTAGCTGGGATTACAAGTCCATGCCACCACACCCGGCTATTTTTTGTATTTTTAGTAGAGACGGGGTTTCACCATGTTGGTCAGGCTGGTCTCGCACTCCTGACCTCGTGATCCACCCGCCTTGGCTTCCCAAAGTGCTGGGATTAGAGGTGTGAGCCACCGTGCCTGGCCATGTCTATCCATTCTTATCTACAGGAAAAATGCCTAGCTCTGACCTCTACCTCTGCAAAGGACAGCTGGAAGAAAGCCCCTAGCATACAGAGAATGGAAGCGTTTTGAGTTCACTTGATTTTGGAGGTGGCAGACAGTATCTGCTACCGTGCACCGTAAGTGGTAAGAGTTGTCTGCTGGTTGACTACTGAACTGCCCTTCTTCCTCACTCCAACACCATCAGGGCACAATGATAGATTTTGGCTCTCCTCATATCATTCCATAAAGATAAAGAGTCCCACTCCTTTTTTAAGATAGTTGAAATACAACCTTATTCTGATTCTAAATGAAAAGGAATAAGAATGACAGTAACAAACAAGATTTCACCGCTGAGCATTGTGATGTGACTGTAGCAGTCTTGTATTTGAAACTCAAGAAGAAATCAACTGCATTCCAAAACAGCTAAATACGCAAGTCCGAACAATTAAGGTATTTTTAAAACTGTGACATTTATTTTGAAGCCCATTCATCTCCAGCATCCCACAGATGAAGCACACGTTCCACTTACCTACATAATAAATAGGCACATTTGTTACCTACATAATAAATGTTGCACTGCTGATCTCACAGGACAAATAAAACTAGACTTCTGATGCTGGGCTCCAGCTTCATTCTCACAGGTTATCATCCTCATCAGGGAGATGATGATCTCTGAACAACTTCTATTTAAATTGTGCTCATATTTCACTGTTGATGCTGAGTCCATGACAGCCTCTGATGGGGCAAGGGCAGGTATGGCAACAAACTCCAAGTTAGGGTCTCCAATAAGCTTCCTAGCAAGCCAGGGGAAGAGCTTTTCAAAGTTGCAGTAACTTTTGGCAGAAATGTCATAGTACTGAAGATTCTTCTTTTGGTGGAAGAGAACAGATTTTGCCTTCACTTTCCTGTCCTTTATATCCACTCAGTTGCCCTCAACACAATGGGGATGATTTCACATAATCGTACCAGATCTCTGTGCCAGTTAGGCACATTCTTTTTTTTTTTTTTTTTTTTGAGATGGAATGTCTCTCTGTCACCCAGGCTGGAGTGCAATGGCATGATCTCAGCTCACTGCAGCCTCCACCTCCCGGGTTCAAGAGATTCTTCTGCCTCAGCTTCCCAAGTAGCTGGGATTACAGGCACATGCCACCACGCCTGGCTAATTTTTCTATTTTTGTAGAGACGGGGTTTCACCATGTTGGCCAGGCTGGTCTTAAACTCCTGACGTCAGGTGATCTGCCCACCTCGGCCTCCCAAAGTACTGGGATTACAGGCGTGAGCCACCACAGGATCTCGGCACATTCATGTAACTCACTCTCGATGTCACATCAAACATTATCATGGCATGCTGGGCTTGGGTATAATAGCCATCTCTCACTCCACCAAATTTCTTCTGGCCAGCTGTATCCCATACAATGAATGGGTCCTCTGTTGGTGTGCAACACAAGGCAATGAACCTCAATACCCAAGGTAGCTATGTACGTCTCAAATTCACCAATTGACATTTCATAAATGTAGTTTTTCCAGTACCACCATCACCAACCAATACAAGTTTGAACTGGACTTGGGACTCTCCTTGGGCAGTCATCATGATGTTCCTTCCAGAATTGTCTTTGTGCCTGTCCAACTGAGGAGAACCCTGCTCTTAATACGTTACATGAACATGGCTTTAAAAGTCAAAAGCAGGCCAGGTGTGGTGGCTTACGCCTGTAATCCCAGCACTTTGGGAGGCCAAGGCGGGCGGATGAGACCAGCTTGGCTAACATGGTGAAACCCCGTCTCTACTAAAAATACAAAGAAATTAGCTGGGCGTGGTGGCAGGCGCCTGTAGTCCCAGGTACTCAGGAGGTGAGGCAGGAGAATGGCGTGAACCCAGGAGGCGGAGCTTGCAGTGAGGTGAGATCTCACCACTGCACTCCAACCTGGGCGATAGAGCGAGACTCCATCCAAAAAAAAAAAAAAAAGTCAAAAGCACTACTAGGCTTATAAAGAAAAACAATAGTCTTCTATCCCATGACCCCCTGCCATTGAGCCTCACTCCTCAGAAGCAACCCTTTTCAACTTTTGGCTCTTTCTCTGATCATTTATTGCCACATCTCTAAATACTACATTTTAAATGCTATCCCTTGATAATCCACCGTATATATACTAGGTATTTATTATATAGATGAGGATTTTGCTCTCTCATACACATCATTTGCCTTTCCTTCACCCTCCTAATATATAGTTTTTTTTGTTGTTGTTATTGTTGTTTTTTGAGCCAGAGTCTCACTCTGTCACCCAGGCTGGCGTGCAGTGGCATGATCTCGGCTCACTGCAACCTCTGCCTCCCAGGCTCAAATGATCCTCCCACCTCAGCCTCCCAAGTAGCTGGGACTACAGGCACATGCCACCATACCTGGCTAACTTTTGTATTTTGAGTAGACTTGGGATTTGCCATGTTGGCCAGGATGGTCTCAAACTCCTGACCTCAGGAAATCTACCCCGCTAGGCCTCCCAAAGTGGTAGAATTACAGGCGTGAGCCACCGTGCCCAGCCCCAGTGTAGTTTTAAAGCAAGTTTTGGTTAGTTAGAATTAAGTGTCAGTGTTCATTATTGAGCCAAGTGGTATACTATAATTGCTTTTCCTTTCAGTAGAATTCCTTCTTGTTTTTCCTAGAGTAAGTAAATGCATGACTGTTTCATTTGCTTGTTTAGTTTGTATTTATCCCTAATTCTTCTAACATCCTCTATTGGCCTTTCAATACAATTTTCTACATATTGGATATCCTATCACTTTTATATTTCCCCGAAGATCTCTGTTCTGGAACACGCCATCCTCCTACTACAATGTAGATTGTCTGCTCTCCAGATTTGCAGCACAACCGTTACACTGGGATATTCTGTGTCACCATCATCCTGGGAATTCCCTCTCCTACTATATGCATCAGATTTCCTATTCCTTGGAGCTCATGTCTTCTTTCTTCTCACTTGCAGCAAACCCTCGTACAGCTCTTGAGAAGTACACAAGAGGTCAATGTAATGAGACTTGTCATATATAAAATGTTTTTATTTTATCCTCACACAAGTAATAGTTTAGCTGGGTACAGAATTCTAGGCTACAGTTGGTGTGGTAGTATGTGTATAATCCCAGCTACTCAGGAAGCTGAGTTTGAGGATTGCTTGAGCCCAGGAGTTTGAGACTAGCCTGGGCAACATAGTGAGACTCCATTTCAAAAAAGAAAAGAAAAGGAAAAATAATTCTAGGGTGAACAAAATTTTCACTCAAAATATTGAATGTATCACTCTATTTTTAAAAGTTTCTAATAAAGCTATTGAAAAGTGCAATGTAACTCATAGTCCGAAGACTTTGTAGGAGACCCATTTTTCTTCTGGAAGGTTCTAGGATGTTCTTTGTCATCTGTATCCAGAATTTTCATAATCATCATAATCATGTATCTTCATCAGGGTCTTCAGTTCTGGGAAATTTCTAATATTCTTTAAAGCTTTCCTTCCCTCTTCGTTTTTTGTTCTGTTTTTCTGGAATCTTATTTGTTGAATATTGAGCCTCCTGGATTTATCTGCTAGTTTTCCAATGTCTTCTTTCCTATTTGTACATATTTATGGGATACATGTTATATTTCGTTACATGCACAGAATGTGTATTGATCAAGTCAGGGTATTTAGGGTATCCATCACCTTGAGTATTTATCATGTGTTGGGAATGTTTCAAGTCCTCTCTGCTAGCTATATTGCAATATACAATACACTATTGTTAACTATAGTCACCCTACTCTGCTATAGAACATCAGATCTTATTCCTTCTATTTAACTATATGTTTGTACTCATTTACCAATCTCTTTTCATCACCCCCACCCCACCTTCCCAGCCTCTGGTATCTATCATTCTATTCTCTATCTCCATGACATCAACATTTTTAGCCTCCGCATATAAGAATATGCAATATTTGTCTTTCTGTGCCTGGCTTATTTCACTTAACATAATGACCTCCAGTTCCATCCACTTTGCTGCAAATGACATAATTTCACTACTTTTTATGGCTAAACAGTATTCCATTGTGTATATATATCACATTTTCTTTATCCATTAATTTGTTGATGGACAGGTTGATTCCTATCCTTGTTATTGTGAATAGTGCTGCAAGAAACATGAGGAGCAGGTAAGTTTTTGATATACTAATTTCTTTTTCTTTGAATAAATATTCAGTAGTGAGACTGCTAGGTCATATGGTAATTCTGGTTTTAGTTTTTTGAGAAATCACTATACTGTTTTCCATAGTAACTATAGTAATTTACATTCCCACCAATGGTGTATAAGAGTTCCCTTTCCTCCACACCCTTACCAGTACCTGCTATTTTTAATCTTTTTAATAATAGCCATTCTGGGATAACATTACATCTCACTGTGGTTTTGATTTGCATAACCCTAATGATTAGTAATGTTGAGCCCTTCCTCATATACCAGTTGGCCATTTGTATGTCTTCTTTTGAGAAATGTCTATTGAGGTCCTTTGCCCATTTTAATGGGATTATTTGGTTTTGAAATTTTGGTTGAGTTTCTTATATATTCTAGATATGAGTCCCTTGTCAGATGAATAGTTTTCAAATATTTTATACATCTCAATGGGTTGCCTCTCCATTGCTGTGTAGAAGCATTTAAATTTCATAGAGTCCCATTTGTCTATTTTTGTTTCTTGTACTTTTGAGGTCTTAGCCATAAAATCTTTGCCTAGACCAATGTTCTGAAGTGTGTCCCTTATGTTTTTGTCTAGAAGTTTTATAGTTTCAGGCCATAGTCTTAAGTCTAATTCATCTTGAGTTGACTTTTGCATATGGTGAGAGATAGGGGTCCTGTTTCATTCTTCTGCATATGGATATCTAATATTTCTAACACCATTTATTGAAGAGATGTCCTTTGCCCTTGGCACCTTTGTCAAAAATCAGTTGGCTATGGATATGTGGATTAATTTCTGGGTTCTCTATTCTGTTCCATTGGTCTATGTGTCTGTTGTAATACCGATACCATGCTGTTTTGGTTACTATAGCCTTGTAACATCATTTGAATTCAGGTAGTGTGATGCCTCCACCCTTGTTCTGTTCGCTCAGGATTGCTTTGGCCATTCAGGCTGTTTTTTGGTTCCATAGGAATTTCAGGACTTTTTTTTCCTGTGAAAAATGACATTAGTATTGATAGGGATTGTACTGGATATATACATTGCTTTAGGTATAATCATTTTAACTATGATTATTCTTTCAATCCGTGAGCACGGGATGTCTTTCCATTTGCTGGTGTCTTCAATTTCTTTCCTCAGAGTTTTGTAGTCTTCCTTGTAGAAACCTTTCACCTCCTTGGTTAAATTTATTACTAGGTATTTCTTTTTCTTGTAGCTATTGTAAACAGGATTGCCTTCTCGATTTCTTTCTCAGCTAGTTCATTACTGGTGTATGGAAATGCTACTGATTTTTGTTTTTTTACGGATCCTGTCCCCAGGCTGCAGCATGGCAATCTCGGTCACTGCCACCTCCAGGTTCAATTCTCCTGCCTCATTTAGTAGAGACGGGGTTTCACCGTGGTCTCGATCTCCTGACCTCGTGATCCGCCCGCCTCGGCCTCCCAAAGTGCTGGGATTACAAGCGTGAGCCACCGTGCCCGGTCGCTACTGATTTTTGTATGTTGATTTTGTACCCTGCAATCTTATTGAATTTATAAGATCTAAAAGTTTTTTCCTGGAGTCTTTAGGTTTCTCTAGGTGTAAGATCATGTCATGTCATCTATAAAGAGGGACAATTTGACTTCTTTTCCAATTTAGATGCTTTTTATTTCTTTTTCTTGCCCAATTGTCCTAGTTAGGACTTCCAGTACTATATTAAATAGCAGTGGTGGAAGTGGGCAGGCTTATCTTATTCCTGATCTTAGAGGAAAGACTTTCAGCTTTTCCCCATTCAGTATGATGTTAGCTGTGGGTTTATCATATATAGCCTTTATTATGATGAGGTATGTTCCTTTATGCCTAGTTTGTTGAGAGTTTTTATCATGAAGGGATGTTGAATTTTTTAAAATGCTTTTTCTGCAGCTATTGAGATGATCATATAATATTTGTCCTTCAGTCTGTTGATGTGATGTTATTATGTTTATTGATTTGCAGGTGTTGAACCTTCCTTGAATCTCTAGGATAAATCCCACTTAATCATGGTGCCATATTTTTTTGATGTACTATTGGGTTCTATTTACTAGTATTTTGTTGAGGACTTTTGTGTCTATATTCATCTGGGATACTGGCCTGTAATTTTCTTTATTTCTTACATTATTGTCTGGTTTTGGTGTCAGGATAATGCTGGCCTCATAGAATGAATTAGGGAGAATTCTCTCCACTTCAAACTTCTGGAATAATTTAAAGATAATTGGTATTGATTATTCTTTTTAAGTTTGGTAGAATTCAGCAGTAAAGTCATCTGGTCCTGGACTTCGGTTGTCATGTCCCCTTTATTTCTGATTTTATTTATTTTTGTCTTTTGTCTTTTTTCTTGGTTAGTCTAGCTAGTAGTTTACTGGTTTTCCCTATGTTTTCAGAAAGCCAACTTTTCATTGATCCATTGAATATTTTTTATTCTGCATTTTGTTTAGTTCTGTCTGCTCTTTATTATTTCTTTCCTTCTACTGATTTTGGGACTGGTTTGTTCTTGCTTTTCTAGTTTCTTAAGTTGCATTGTTAGATTATTTATTTGAAACCTTCCTACTTTCTAGATGTAGATTTTTATTGCTATAAACTTCACTCTTAGCACTGTTTTTGCTGTATTCCATAGATTTTGGTATGTTGTGTTTTGATTTTCCATTGTTTCAGGAAATTTTTGGACTTCCTCTTTAATTTCATCCCTGACCTAATGATCATTCAGGAGAATATTTAAATTCCCTGTATTTTTAGTTTCCAAAGTTTCTCCTGTTATTGATTTCTAGTTTTATTCTGTTATGACCTGAGAAGATATCTGACATTTCAATTTTTCAAAAATTGTTGAGACTTGTTTTCTGTCCGAACATAACCACATGGAACTGGAGAAGGTTCCATGTGATGATGAGAAGAATGCATATTCTGTAGCTGTTGGATGCTATGTTCTGCAAACGTCTCTTAAGTCCATTGGTCTAAAGTGCAGTTTAAATACAATGTTTCTTTGTTAATTTTCTATGTAGATGATCTAACTAATGTTGGAGTATCCAGATATTACTGTATTCGTGCCTATCTCTCCTTTTAGATATAATAAGATCTGCTTTATACATCAGGTGCTCCAGTGTTGGGTCCATATATGTTTAGAATCATTTACTCTAGCTGAATTGATCGCTTTATCATTATATAATAACCTTGTTTCTTTGCACTGTTTTTTTACTTAAAATCTGCTTTATCTGATATAAGCACAGCTAGTCCTGCTTGTTTTTGGTTTCCTTGTGCATGGAATATCTTTTTTTTTTCCATCCCTTTACTTTCAGTCTGTATGTCTTTACAGGTGAGATGAGTTTCTTGTAGGCAGCATATAGGTGGATCAGGTTTTTTTTTTCTTTAAATCTGTTCAGGCAGTCTCTATCTTCTAAGAGGAAAGTGTAATCCATTTACATTCAAGGTTGTTGTTGATATGTGAGGGCTTATTCCTAACATTTTATTAATTTATTTCTGGTTGTCTTGTATATCCTTTGTTCCTTTCTTTCTCTTACTGTTTATCATTATGGTTTGATGGTTTTCTGTGTTTGCTTTACCAGTGGGTTTTATACTTTAGTGTATTTCCATGATGGTAGATTTCATCCTTTTGCTCCTTTAAGTATTTCTTGCAGGGCTGGTCTAGAGGTGATGAATTTCCTCAGCTTTTACTTGTCTGGGAGTCTTGATTTCTCTTTCATTTACGAAGAATAATTTTGCTGGGTATGGAATCTTTTGTTGGCAGTTTTTTTTTTCTTTTTTTTTTCTTTCAATATTTTGAATATATCACCCCATTCTCTCCTGGCATGTAAGATTTCTGCTGAGAATATGCTGTTAGTCTGATGAAGTTTCCCTTTTAAGTGACTAGTCATTTTGTCTTGCTGTTTTTAGAATTCTCTTTGACTTTTGACTTCCAACAGTTTGACAATAATGTGCCATGAAGAATACTTTTTTGAATTTAATCTGTTTGGGAATCTCTAAGCTTCCTGTATCTGGATGTGTAAATCTCTTGCTAGACTTGGGAAGTTTTCAGCTATTATTCCATGAAATAGGTTTTCTATCTCTTTTGTCTTCGCTTTGCCTTCTGGGACCCTGAAAATTTTTAAAAAGCCAGGCACAGTAGCTCCTGCCTGTAATCCCAGCACTTTGGGAGGCCAAGGCAGGCAGATAATTTCAAGGCCAGCCTGGCCAACATGGTAAAACCCTGTCTCTACCAAAAATACAAAAAAAAAAAAATCACCAGGTGTAGTGGCACATGCCTGTAGGCACAAGAATGGCTTGAAACAAGGAGGCAGAGGTTGCAGTGAGCCGAGATCGCACCACTGCACTCCAGCCTGGGTGACAGAGTGGGACTCTGGCTTGGAGAAAAAGAAAATTAAAAAAAAAATTGGCCACTTATGGTGTCCCTTACATCATGGAGGGGAAGATGGAGCCAGGCTGAGCAGGCCTGTACTCAGGATTCCCGGTGGAAACAGCAGTAGCTGTGCTATTCTTAGGGAGGGTGGTGTGGCTTTCAGTGGCAGCAGCCATAAACAAGAGGTTGGGAAGGGCACACTTTGGCCCTAGTCATGGCTATAAGCAGGGTAGCTTTTCCTAAGGTAACTTTTAATTGTGCAGTGGTCCTGCTACTACCGGCAGTGGGGTTGCTTGCTGCCAATGGCTCACACTTCACCCCTGGTGGCAGCAGACCACAGCAACCTCAGCTGAGTCTGGGGGAAGTCAATGGGGCTCCAGAGATGTGGAGATGCAGGAGCTGTTGGGTGTCACGGCAGGATGCAGTCTTGTGGGAGCTGGGCTCTCAAAACGGTGCCTTGTGTGGGACTTGGCATGTGCTCCCTATCTGGAGCAATGCCATCACATGGTCCCTAGGCAGTTCCCTATGTTTGCCTCAGGGCCTTCATGGGCCAAAAGGGCTCTTCTGTGGCTAGAATTGCAGAATCCTTGGTGGGAATATAAACTGCTAGAAGTCACTCACTTAGCCTTTCCCCACACTGGGGGCCTCTCCAGGATCCTAACTGATCCCTGTCAAGCAGGCTGCCTCATTTCCTCTCCGTCCTCACCTTAGGTGTTTCCTGTCACTTCCCTGTTGAATTCCAGCATTTTCTCTAAGGTAATCTATTTGAAGTGAGATTATTGGCTCAATATTTTGATTCTTATTTGTGGAGGAGGCAAGTACCCAATACCTCTAGTAGACATCATGGCTAAATCTTGTCTGTCAATTTTTATGCTTTCTACATTTCCTCAATTTTATAATCAAACCAAAGTTTCAAAATTAGAAAACGTGTTAATTCTAAGCAGTGGGATTAGGACTACTTTTCATAATTAGAAAAAAAGTACATAGTATTTTAAAAATTAAGCAGAAGGAAAAAAGAAAAAGACAGACCACCTCAAGAATAATGCAGTACTTCAAATTTCCTATATTTTTTACTTACAGAAGCATCAAGCTAGAAGATAAACAGACATAAAGAAGGGAAACAGTGAGAAAGAGGCTTTAGAATAAGTGGAACATGTGGAATAAATGGAAAGAAACATGTTTATCACAGTTAGCTTCAAACAGGGTAAATAGGAAAAGTTTATATAACTCAGAGATCCAAACTGGACACAAAAATATTAAAGACTATAAAAAATGATAAGCATACAGAAGCTTCCTTCCAGCTGCAAAGTGTTGAAGATACACCTATTATCAAGGGGTAGTCACAGACAAACTTCAAGCCTTGTCTGTTTCCCAACTATTTCCTTTAAAGAAAAAATTATAGGTTCCAGGTCATGTTAGGAGTTTCCTTCAACTCATTTTTTTCTAATCCCTATTGTAATTCAGATGATAAAAATATAATTGAAATATATATTATACACCAGAAACTATTAGTATCTTCTTTAAATTTCCTTCTCATCAATTTTTCAACACATGTTTAAATTTAGTTCCCCAATTTCCGGCAATGATAATATTTTCTGTTTCCACCAGGATTTCTGGGGTCCATAAAAACTGGTAGGGTGTATCTGTATCCAAGAATGAAGCAGAAGTTTGTATTGGACATAATAAGGTATTATTGACAGAGGCAGACAAATGCCTAGGCAGATGGGGTGGGTCCCCAGGAAAACCCCACCTCCAAGATGAAGACAGTTTAAAGCCTGAAAGCCAAGCTACAAGTGAAATCCTTGGAACAGATTGAGAACTTGTCTTCCTGTTTGCACACTTTCCTCTCATTGTTCTCCACCCTTTACCTATTTTACATATACTTACCCTTTCCTATTTGTTTTTTCTACACTGTTGTGCCCACCTTTGAGTGGTGCCTTCACCTTCACCTTTTTTGCATACTCACAAACCAACAGCACATACTCCCCATTCTGAGTCCATAAAGGGCCCCACACCCAGCCACATGGGGTAACTATCCCCTAAACCTGCATCCCGTCTCTGCTGAAAGCAGTTTTCATCACTCATTAAAATTCTTCCCCACCCTCTTCACCCTCCAATGTCCCTCATATCCTCATTCTTCTTGGACGCAGAAGAACAACTTGGGAACCGCTGAACATGGGTACGAGCTGTAACACAGCCAAGCTGGGGCACACCAGCGTGGCCGAGCAAGGCCCAGGAGGGGTGTTGCCAGCTGAGGGTCCCTGGCTTGCAAAGTGACCAAGAGGAGAAATCCTCCATCATTATCTCCTTATCTGAAAAACCCCATCTTCTGATCACCAACCAGCCTGATAGTCAGAATCAAGAACAGCTGTTCAAGAAAAGCTGTTACACTGTTCTAAAACGTTCACTGACTGCTTTCTGTCTTAGCTCCCCATAGAGAAGTTCAGATCCCAAATGACAGGTGACAGAGATTCCAGTTTTAGGTGAGACAGACAAACACTGGACTAATGCACAGAGTAGGTTCCACATCAATACTTCCTGATGGCTGTGAAATGCATTTACTTACCCAATTCTCTTCTATTATTCCAATGTTATATTTATCTTCCTCGCCTGGGTCAATTTGTTGCTTTTGCTCAGCATAAAATTCCTGGAGAGCTGCTAAGGCATGGGCAGAAAGCTGGGGTGTCTCATCATCTTCCAAATCACTCATTTCACAAGTTGTTTATAACCTGCAGATCAAGAAATAAATGTTCTGTGCAGATTTTGTTTCCCCTTCCCATCCAGTAATAATTTTAAAAAATTTTTATTTAACAGCAAGGATCCAAACTGATGTGAGTTTTATACAAGTATACCAAAAATAAAATCCTAAGCCCCCCAGCCAACTGAATAAATCCCTCTTCTGTGGCCAAGTAAACCTGAAAAACCAGGCCACGATGGGAAGGACATGTCTCATTATATTCTCCTTCCTTTGGACTTCAGACACAACTGACTAGTATAAACATTAAAACAGAGATCTTAAGAGTGACAAAACAGGCTCTTTGTAGCAATAAGATATCAAATTCCAATCTGACTCTAGTATAGTACACACAACAGGTAACAGGCCCCGAAAGAAGTTGAAGTATTTTATCCCCAAATATATTTTTTGACATATTTTGAAATGGCCCTGCAAAGCTGTCTCCTGTGGAGAAAATCTACAAACTGTAGATAATCCCCTTCCCTTTCCAGGTCTTCTCCTGACCCAGGATAAATTAATTAAGAGTCTGGCACCTTTTTCGGTCTGATAGAGGCATTTAGCATCTATTCTCTCTGAAGCCTGCCGCCTGCAGGCTTCATCTACATAATAATAACCTTGGTCTCCAGAATCCCTTATCTTAATCCAGACACTCCTTTCCATTGATTCCAAGATAATAACTTAACTCTTTCAACCAACTGCCAATCAAAACAATTTTGGAATCTACCTATGACCAGGAAGCCCTCCACTTCCAGTTGTCCTGCCTTTCTGGACCAAACCAATATATACCTTACATGTACTGATTTATGTCTTATGTCTCCCTAAAACATATAAAGCCAATTTCTTCTGAATAGTTTTATTTATATACATACATCAAACAAATTATGGCATATAAATCATGTATCAGTATTTTGGTTAGCTTATATATCCTCAGTATGAAAAACAGATGGTCGACATAAGAGATCATACTGCCCAAAGCAATCTACAGATTCAATACAATTCCTAACAAATTACAAACATCATTTTCACAGAATTAAAAAAAAATTCTAAAATTCATATGGAACCAAAAAAGAGAATGAATAGCCAAAGCAATCCTAAGCAAAAAGAACAAAGCTAGAAGCATCCCACTACCTGACTTCAAACTATACTACAAGGCTATAATAACCAAAACAGCATGGTACAGATAAAAAAACAGAGACATAATCAATGGAATACAATAGAGAACCCAGAAATAAAGCCACACACGTACAATCAACTGGTCTTCAACCAAGTCAACAAAAATAAACAATGGGGAAAGGATATTCTATTCGATAAATGGTGCTGGGAAAACTAGCTAGTCATTTGCAGAAGAGTAAAACTGGACGCCTACCTCTCACCAGATAGAAAAATTAACTCAAGATGTATTAAAGACTGAAATGTCAGACCTGAAACTATAAAAACTCTAGGAGAAAACTTAAAAAACTCTTTTGGACATTGGCTTAGGCAAAGAATTTGACAGACCTCAAAAGTAATTGCAACAACATCAAAAATTGACCAGTGGTAAAGCTCTGCACAGCAAAAGCAACAATCAACAAAGTAAATAGACAACCTACAGAATCAGAAAAAATATGTGCAAACTATGCATCCAACAAAGGACTAATATGCAGAATCTATAAGAAAATTAAATCGGCCGGGCGCAGTGGTTCATGCCTGTAATGGCAGCACTTTGGGAGACCAAGGCAGGTGGATCATGAGGTCAGGAGATCGAGACCATCCTGGCTAACACAGTGAAACCCCGTCTCTACTAAAAAATACAAAAAATTAGCCAGGCGTGGTGGTGGGCGTCTGTAGTCCCAGCTACCCGGGAGGCTGAGGCAGGAGAATGGTGTTAACCTGCGAGGTGGAGCTTGCAGTGAGCCGAGATGGCGCCACTGCACTCCAGCCTGGGTGACAGAGCGAGACTCAGTCTCAAAAAAAAAAAAAAGAAAGAAAGAAAGAAAAACTGAATTAAATCAACAAGAAAAAAAAACAAGGAATTGCATTAAAAAGTGGGCAAAGTACATGATCAATAGAAGGCATACAAGTGGCCAAGAAACATGAAAAAATGCTCAGCATCACTAATTATCAGAGAAGAGCAAATTAAAATCACAATGAGATGCCATTTCACACCAGTCGGAATAGCCATTATTAAAAAGTCAAAAAATAGGCCGGGCACGGTGGCTCATGCCTGTAATCCCAGCACTTTGAGAGGCCGAGGCTGGTGGATCACGAGGTCAGGAGATCAAAACCATCCTAGCTAACACGGTCAAACCCTGTCTCTATTAAATATACAAAAAAATTAGCCGGGCGTGGTGGTGGGCACCTGTAGTCCCAGCTACTTGGGAGGCTGAGGCAGGAGAATGGCATGAACCTGGGAGGCGGAGCTTGCAGTGAGCCGAGATCGCGCCACTGCACCCCAGCCTGGGTGACAGAGCAAGACTCTGTCTCAAAAAAAAAAAAAAGGAAGAAGTCAAAAAATAACAGATGTGGGCAAGGATATGAGAAAAGGGAATGCTTATACACTGCTGGTATGAATGTAAGTTAGCTAATCCTATGTAAAACAAAAAGACCCCGTACTAGTCTGTTTATTAAAGGACTATTCACAATAGTAAAGCCATGGAATCAACCTAAGTGTCCTATCAAAGATGGGCTGGATAAAGAAAATGTGCTACATATACACCATGGAATAGTACACAGCCATAGAAAAGAGTGAAATCATGTCCTTTGCAGCAACATGGATGCTGCTAGAGGCTATTATCCTATGTGAATTAAAAGAGAAACAGAAAACCAAATACCACATGCTCTCACTTATAGATGGGAGCTAAACAGTGGGTACAGGTGGACATAAAGACAGAAATAATAGATACTAGGGACTCCAAAAAAGGAGCCGAAAAGAGTGGGGGAAGGATTGAAAAAAACTACCCTATCAGATATTATGTTCAATATTGGGTGATGGGTTCACTAGAAACCCAAACTCCAGTATCACCCAATATACCCTGCACATGTATGCCCTGAATCTAAAATTAAAAATAAAATAAAACATGTTTTAAAATTTAAAAATATACATATTCTAACAAATTAAAAAGAATACACAGACAAAACAAGTACATCAAAATAATGGACATACTTAATGCTGATGAGAATGTAGTGATATTGGTATACTCTCTAATTTAGGTAACAATTTAAATTGGCATAATCTTTTGGAAAGGAATCTGATAATTTGGACATAAATATTTCTATTTTTATACACCAATTCTAATTCCTGAGCCTTCTACTCTGAAATAATCACAGATTCACAGGAATTTGCAAAAATAATGTAGGTCCATCCCATGTATCCTTCTACCTATTTTTCCATAATGGTAGTAACTTATATAACTACAGTGCATTGTCAAACCAGGAAATGAACAGTACAATCCACAGAGCTCGTTCAGTTCACAGGTTTTACACACATTTATTTGCAGGCATATGCACATGTGTATAGTTTTATATAATGCTATCACGTGTAGATTCATGAAAACACTTCCATGGATAAGAGACAGAATATTCCAGCACCACAGAGATGAGTTGTACTATCTTTTTAAAGTCATTCCCATCCTCTCCCACCTCAATCTCCATTCCTAACCCCTGGAAAGCATTAATTTGTTCTCCATTTCAATAATTTTGTCACTTCAAGAACTTTAGATAAATGGAATCATACATTATGTAACTTGAGATTGTCATTTTTCACTCGGCATGGTTTAAAAATTTACCCAGGTTGTTCTGTGTATCAATAGTTCATTCCTTTTTATTGCTGAGTAGTAATCCATAGTATGGCCACACTTAACCATTCAACCACTAAAACATTTGGGTTGTTTCCAATTTTAAGTTATTACAAATAGAGCTGTTGTGAACATTCCTGTAAAATGTATAGGAATTTTCATTTTTCTGGATAAATGCTCAAGAGTATGATGTTGGATTTTATGGTTAGAATGTGTTTATTTTGAGGACATCAAAAAATTTATTTCATGATGATACATTATAAGAGGGTTTCATCAAATGAAGAACTGAATCCCTGTACTATGAGGTTTACTGTGGCCAAAGAAGTCAGGATTCTCTTTGCAGTCATGTAGTTGTTTTTGAAATGCCTATTGAAGTGAAATGTGCAAATTTTAAAACGTCTTTATTGAGATCCAATTCATATACCATACAATTCATCTATTTAAAGTGTATAATTCAGGTGGAATGTGGGAGGCTGAGGGAGGAGGGTCACTTGAGCTTAGGAGCAGCCTGGGCAATATAGTGAGACCTTGTCTCTACAAAAATGTTTTTAAAAATTAGCTGAGTGTGATGGCATGTGCCTGTAGACCCAGCTACATGGGAGGCTGTGGCGGGAGGATTGCTTGAGTCTGGAGGCATAGGATGCAGTGAGCCAAGATCATACCACTGTATTTCAGCCTGGGTAACAGAACGAGAACTTGTGTCAAAAAAAAGATAAAAAAAATAAAGTGTATAATTTAATAACTTTTAGTATATTCAGAGTTGTGCAACCATCACTATAATAAAATTTTAGAACATTTTCAAAACTCCCAAAAGAAATGCCATACCTATTAGCAGTGCATCCCTATCTCCCGATCCATACTTAGCCCTAGGCAACCACTAACCTACTTTGTCTCTATGTATTTGGTTACTCTGCACATAACAAAATCCCATCTACAAATGGAATCATACAATATGTAGTCTTTTGTAAATGGTTCTGTTTAGTTTTGTAAGTAATTGCCAAACTTTTTCTTGAGTGTCTGTACCATTTTACATTTCCTCTAGCAGTATCTGAGAGATCCAGTTCCTCTGCAGCCTCACCAGGATTTGGTATTTATTTTAGCTGTCTCAACGTGTGTGTAGTGCTAGCTCATGGTAGTGTTAATTCGCATTTCCTGAATACTTAATGTTGAACATGTTTTCATATTCGTATTTGCCATCTCTTTTTATCTCTGGTGAAATTTCTGCTCATGTCTCTTACTATAGCTCAATATATCATTTTCTTTTATGGATCTTGTATTTGGTGCTCAGAAGGATGTGCCAACCACTGGGTCCCAAATAAGTTTTTTTTGTTGTTTGAGACAGAGACTCACTCTGTCTCACAGGCTGGAGTGCAGTGGCGCAATCTTGGCTCACTGCAACCTCTGCCTCCCGGGTTCAAGTAAATCTCCTGCCTCAGCCTCCTGAGTAGCTAGGATTACAGGTGTGCGCCATGACGCCTGGCTAATTTTTGTATTTTTAGTAGAGATGGGGTTTCGCTATGTTGGCCAGGCTGGTCTCAAACTCCTGACCTCAGGTGAGCTGCCCGCCTTGGCCTCCCAAAGTGCTGGGATTACAGGTGTGAGCCACCATGTTTGGCCCCAAAGAAGTTTTATATAAAACTTTTTCTATTATGTATACAACTTTACATTTTAATCTATGATTCATTTTGAATTAAATAATGTTCACATAAGTTTTAGGTCAGGTTCTCTTTTGTTGTTATTGTGTGTGGATGTGCAATTGCTCCAACATTTGTTGAGAAGGCTATTTTTGAAATTGCATTTTCACCTTTGTCAAAAATCAGTTAGGCACATTTGAATAGGTCTGTTTCTGGGTTCTCTATTCTATCCCATTGATCTGTGTCTACTCTGAAAATACCATTCTTGATGATTGAAGTCGAATATTGAGTCTTAAAATCAGTTGGCATGATTCTTCATACTCTTCTTATTCAAGAAATGTTTTAATCTAGTTCCTTTGCCTTTCTATACAAAGTTTAAAATAAGCTTATGTATGGCTACAAAAAAAAATCTTCCTGGGAATTTGATTAACATTGTATTAAAACTGTATATCAATTTAGAGAGGATTGATACCTTTATTTTTTGGGGTCTTCCAGCCATAAAACATGGCACATCTCTCCATTTATTTAGTTCATCTTTATTTCATCAGTCTTTTTTTTTAATTTGAGACAGAGTCTCACTCTGTTGCCCAGGCTGGAGTGCAGTGGTGCGTTCTCGGCTCACTGCAACCTCCACCTCCTGGGTTCAAGCGATTCTCCCTGCTACAGCAGCATCCCCAGTAGCTGGGATTACAGGCACCTGCCACCACGCCCAGCTAAATTTTTTTGCATTTTTAGTAGAGATGGGGTTTCACCATGTTGGCCAGGCTAGTCTCGAACTCCTAACCTCAAGTGATCCACCCAACTCGGCCTCCCAAAGTGCTGGGATTACAGGTGCGAACCATCGTGCTCGGCCAGGACTTCTAGTGAGCTGAATAGGAGTGATAAGAGCAGATATCCTACACTTGCCCCAGATTTTAAGTGGGAAAGCATTCAATTTTTCACCATTAAATACGATGCAGCCACAACCTTCTGGACTCAAGTGATCTTTCCACCTCAACCTCCCAAGCAGCTGGGACTACAGGCATGTGCCACCATGCCCAGCTAACATTTTTATTTTTTGTAGAGATGCAGTCCCACTCTGGTGCCCAGGCTGGTCTCAAACTCCTGAGCTCAAGTGTTCCTCCTGCCTCAGCCTCCGAAAGTGCTGGGATTACAGGTGTGAGTCACTACACCCAGAGTGTAGATGATCTATATTAAGATGAGGACGTTCTCTTTATTAGTAGTTTGCCAAGTTTCATCATGAATGGGTGTTGAATTTTCAAATAACTTTTTGATATCAATTTATACGATCATGTGATTTTTCTTTAACCTCATGATATAAATTAAACTGACTGATTTTCTGTTAAACCAGTCTCACATTCCTGGAATAGGTTGCACTTAACTGATTCTTCTTATGTATTGCTAGGTCATATTTACTAATATTTTGCTGAGGATTTCATCACCTATCTTCATGAGGTATATTGGTCTATAGTTTTCGGTCTTTGTATTGTCTTTGGTTTTGGTAACAGGGTAATATTAGTCTCATCAAATAAACTAGAAACGTCTCCTCTTCTATTTTCTGGAAAAGAATGTGTACAATCAGTGCTAATGCAATAAACATTTGGTAAATTTTTTCAGTGAAATCATGTGCTATGGATTCAATTGACACACCCCGCCCCCCACACCCCATTTATATGTTAAAGCCTTAACCCTCATTGTAATTATATCTGGAGATGCTAGGTTGGTGCAAAGGTAATTGCCGTTTCTGCCATTACTTTTAGCCACCCAGTCTATGATATTTTGTTATAGCATCCCTAGCATTTAAGGCCCAAAATTTTTCTTTGTTTTTTTTTTTTTTTTTTTTTCTGAAACAGAGTTTTGCTATTGTTGCCCAGGCTGGAGTGCAATGGCTCCACCTCAGCTCACGGCAACCTCCGCCTCCTGGGTTCAAGCGATTCTCCAGCCCCGGCCTCCTGAATAGCTGGGATTACAGGTGTCTACCACCCAACCTGGCTAATTTTTGCATTTTTAGTAGAGATGGAGTTTCACCATGTTGGCCAGGCTCAAACTCCTGACCTCTGGTGATCTGTCCACCTCGGCCTCCCAAACTGCTGAGATTACAGGCATGAGCCACCATGCCTGGCCTGAATATTTCTTGTATGAGAGGGCTTTAACTGCAAATTCAATTTAATACTTATAGGGCTATTCACATTATCAATTTCATATTGGGTGAGTTCTGGTAGTTTGTAGTTTCAACGAATTGGTCCACTTCATCTAAGTTGTTAAAATTTATCTGTATAGAGATGTTTATAGCAGTCCCCAATTGTTTCCAATGTCTTTAGGATCTGTACTGATATCCCCATTTCGTTCCTAATGTCAGTAATTTTTGTCTTCTCTTTTTTCTTACTAAAGGTTCATCAATTTTATTGATCTCTTTTAAAAAATAAGTTTTTGCATCATTGACTTTATTTTCAATTTCATTGATTTCTGCCTTTCATTTCCTTCCTTCTACTTTCTTTGCATTTATTTTGTTTTAAACTACCTTTTTGATCTGGGAGTTTAGAACACTGTTTTGAGACCTTTCTTCTAATTTAAGTGTTTAGTGCTTTAAATTCCCTTTTAGCAACATCCCAGCAAATTTTTATCCTTTTTCACCCATTTTCATTCAGTTCAGTGTACTTTTAAATTTCTCTCTGGCCCATATATTTAGAAGTACACTGTTTAATTTCCAAGTGTTTAGAGATTTTCCTGTTAGGTTTTCTACCATGTATAATTTCAACACTTTTTAAAAATGCTGAAGTTTGTGTAATGGCCATGGATATGGTCTATGTTGGTGAAATATTCCATGAATACTTGAAAATAATGTGTATTTTGATGTTGTTGGGTGAAGGGTTATATAAATGTGAATAGATCCTTTTGGTTAATGGTGTTATTAAGTCCCCTGTATCCTTGCTGGTTTCCCATCTAGCAGTTCTATCGATTGCTGACAGGGAATTGAAGTACCCAGCTGTAATGGTGTATTTGTCCATTTCCTTTCAGTTCTATCAGTTTTTACTTCATGTTTCATGTAATTTAAATTGTTCTCATTTGGTGCATACATACTTAGAATTGTTGTTTGTTCTTGATGAATTCACTCTTTTTATCATTATGTAATTCTGTTGTTGTTGTTGTTCCTGGTGACTTCTTTACTCTCATAAGTCTGTTTTACCTGCTATCAATAAAAGCGCTCATGCTTTTAAAAAAAAGCTTCTATGGCATATATTTTCCCCTTCTTTTCACTTTCAACACACACACAGACACACACACACACACACCCTGCTAATTTTGAAGCGAGTTTCTTGTGGGCAGCGTGTAGTTTTCGTCTAAAAAAAAAAATCCTGGCCAGGCACAGTGGCTCACGCCTGTTATCCCAGCACTTTGGGAGGCTGAGGCGGGTGGATCACAAGGTCAGGAGTTCGAGAACAGCCTGGTCAACATAATGAAACCCCGTCTCTACTAAAAATACAAAAAAACTAGCCGGGCATGGTGGAGGGCACCTGTAATCCCAGCTACTCGGGAGGCTGAGGCAGGAAAATCGCTTGAACCCGGGAGGCAGAGGTTGCAGTGAGCGAGATCGTGCCATTGCACTCCAGCCCAGGCAACAATGCGAGACTCCAACTCGAAAATAAAATAAAAATAAAAATAAAAACTAAATCCTTACTGATAAGCTCCTTTATTGGTGCATTTGGACCTTTTACACTTAATGTTATTATTGATATATTGTGCTTAAGCCTGCTATTTCATTATTTGCTTTCTATTTCTTCCCTTGGGTTTTTTTTTTTTTTTTTTTTTGAGATGGAGTTTCACTCTTTCGCCCAGGCTGGAGTGCAGTGGTGCAATCTCAGCTCACTGCAACCTCCGCCTTCTAGTTTCGCATGATTCCCCTGCCTCAGCCTCCCCAGTAGCTGGGATTACAAGCGCCTGCTACCGCACCTGGCTAATTCTTGTATCTTTTAGTAGAGACGGAGTTCACCATGTTGGCCAGGCTGGTCTCGAACTCCTGACCTCGTGATCCGCCCACCTTGGCCTCCCAAAGTGCTGGGATTACAGGTGTGAGCCACCGCGCCCGGCCTCTTCCGTTGGTTTTAATTCTTGTTTCATTTTCTAGCTTTCATATATGTTTCTTGAATTTTTTTCTTTTTAGAATTCTTTTATACCAAAAGACAAATAGGCAAAACATTTCAACAGGCACTTTATAAAAGATGACATACAGATAATCAAAAATCATATGAAAAGGTGTTCAACCTTGTCATGAGGGAATGCAAATTATAATCATAATGAGATACCACACTATACACCTATCAGATTGACCGCAATTAAGGAGTCTAACATCAAGTAGGCATATAAATATATGAAAAGATGCTCAAAATAGAAATATGTAATAGAGGCTGGGCGTGGTGGCTCAAACCTGTAATCCCAGCACTTTGGGAGGCCAAGGTGGGCAGATCATGAGGTTAGGAGTTCAAGACCAGCCTGGCCAACATGGTGAAACCCCATCTCTACCAAAAATACAAAAAAATTAGCTGGGCATGTTGGCACTGCCTGTAATCTCAGCTATTTAGGAGGCTGAGGCAGGAGAATCACTTGAACCCAGGAGGTGGAGGTTGCAGTGAGCAGAGATCACAACACTGCACTCCAGCCTGGGTGACACAGTGAGACTCCAGCCCAAAAAAAAAAAAAAAAAAGAAAGAAAAGAAAAAAATATGTAAGAGAAAAAATTAAACTACACTGAAATGTCCAACCATTAGACAGTATATGTTGTATATTCCTACAGTATATTCACTACATAGCAGTGAAAACATTTTATGAATCTATTTCTTTCTCCATTGCTAGCTTACTAGCTGTGACTCTGTTATTTAAGAGGTTGCTTAAGAATTATAGTATATGGCCGGGTGCAGTGGCTCACATCTGTAATCCCAGCACTTTGGGAGGCCAAGGCAGGTGGATCACCTGAGGTCAGGAGTTTGAGACTAGCCTGACCAATATGGTGAAATCCTGTCTCAACTAAAAATACAAAAATTAGCCGGATGTGATGGCAGGTGCCTGTAGTCCCAGCTACTCAGGAGGCTGAGACAAGAGAATTGCTTGAACCCAGGAGGCAGAGGTTGTAGCGAGCCAAGATTGCACCACTGCACTCCAGGCTGGGTGACAGAGCAAGACTCCATCTCAAAAAAAAAAAAGAAAAAAGAAAAAAAAAACTTAGAATAGTATACATAAATCCATTTCTCTTCTCCAAACCTTTGTGTTATTGTTGTCATACATTTTACTTTTACATTTGTTATAAATGCCACACTACATTGTTAAAATAAAAACTCATATATATATATATTTAAATCCTTATTCTGTTGTATAGATATTTCCAGATGGTGGGCCAGGCGCGGTGGCTCACACCTGTAATCCCAGCACTTTGGGAGGCCGAGGCGGGCAGATCATGAGGTCAGGAGATCCAGACCATCCTGGCTGACACGGTGAAACCCTGTCTCCACTAAAAATACAAAAAATTAGCCAGGTGTTAGGCAGGCACCTGTAGTCCCAGCTACTCGGGAGGCTGAGGCAGGAGAATGGCATGAACCCGGGAGGCAGAGCTTGCAGTGAGCCTAGATCACGCCACTGCACTCCAGCCTGGGCGACAGAGCGAGATTCCGTCTCAAAAAAAAAAAAGAAAAAAGATATTTCCAGCTGGTGTCATTTTCCTTCTACTTGAATGACTTCGTTGAACATTCCTTGTAGTATAATTCTGCTGGTGATGCATTCTCTCAGCTTTTGTTTCTGATAAAGTCTGTTAAACTGTGGGTATAGAATTTGAGGTTGACAAGTTTTCTTTTGGTTCTTTAAAGATGGTCCTCCACTGTCTGTTCACTGTATTGTTTCCACACATAAAATCTGCTGTAATTCTTATTTTTCTTCATGTCTTTCTTTTCTAATGGTTTTTAAGGTTTTTCTCTTTATTACTGGTTTTGGGTACTTGATTATGATGTGCCTTGGTGTGGTTTTTTACACGTTTCTTATACTTTGTGTTTACTGAGCTTCTTGGATCTGTGGGTTTATAGTTTTTCACCAAATTTGGAAAAACTCTGACCATTATTCCCAAGTAATCTTCTGCTGCCCTTCTCTTTCAGGGACTCCAATTATACATATATTTAGTAGCTTCATATTGTACCACAACTCTCTGATGCTTTCTTCATTTTAAACTTCTTTCTCTTTGTATTTCATTTGTGATAGCTATTTCTAGTGTTCAAGTTTACTAATCTTCTATTCTTCTATGTCTAATCTATTAATCTCATACAGTGTAATTTTCACCCCAGACATTTCATCTCAGACCTACCTCCAAAAGTTACATGAGTCTTTATTTGCATATTTCCAGTTCACATGTTCAATTTTCCTCTAGCTTTTTGAAAGTACAGGATATAAATTTATTTTAGCATCCTTTTCCACTACTTCTAACATATATCTATTCTGGGTCAGTTTCAGTGGACTGATTTTCCCATTACGGATTGTATTTTCTTGCTTTTTCACATGTCTGATAGTTTTTTTTATTGAATGCCAGACATTGTAGATTTTAACTTGTATGCTGTATATTTCTGTATTCCTATATAAGTATTCCTGAAACACAGGTTACTTGGAAACAATTTGATCTTTTCAGGTCTCATTTTTAAGACTGTTAGATAAGAGCAGAGCAGCACTTAGTCTAGACTGATTACACCCCACTACAGAGGCAAAACCCTTTGAAGTACTCTATCCAATGCCCCATAAATTATGAGGTTTTCCAGTCCAGCTGGTAGAAAGACACTATTCTTGGTCTTGAATGAGTCAGGTATTGCTCCTTCAAATCTTTTCAGATGTTTATTTCCCTATCTTCCAGTAGTTTCTCAAGGAGGTCCCTCTGCAGATACCTGGAGTTCTTTCTCTATTCTCTCTGGTACTCAGCCTTCCACTCTGGCCATCTTGGCCTACCCAGATTCTCAGCTATTGTTAGTGTATTTTATGTGTGGCCCAAGACAATTCTTCTTCCAATGTGGCCCAGGGAAGCCAAAAGATTGGACACCTCAATCTTTTGAAGGGTCTACTGGAAGGCTTAGATGGTAAATAGTGGTTAATTTCAGCGAATTTCAGCTCTCTGATCAGCAGCAGCTACCCATTCTCACCCTCCAGCCCCTTGACAAGCAGCTATGCATGCATTCTTGTTTTGGGTTAAGTCTTAATTTGTAAAGGTGACAGAGAGGACATGGAGAGATCAATGCCACTGAAAAGAAAGTTTAATGTTACAATTCTCCCCAGAAATGAGGGTCATGGCATGCCACAGGGGGCCACATGAAACTCTGTCACAAGCAGAGACCACAAAGCAGAGAGAGGACCTGAGACTATGCCTTTATTAATAAGTCAGTGGGATGGATCTAGGTGGGGACGTCCCCTGTTGGGCATAAAGCAAAAACAGACCTTCTATGGTTGTCACTGGGAAGTCTGTGATAAGAGTTTTCTGCACCCACAAGAGAGGGCTCAAAAGGATGATGTAAACAACTTTAGCCTTTAGTTTGTCCCTGTAATTAATATATGTCAAATAGGCAAACACAAAATCTAAGTAAACACAGAATAGTTCCAGGAGCAGCTTGGCTATGCACACATTCAGGAAACACCTTGCATAAAACTTACAGGAACCACTTGTCTTTCAAACATTGGAATATTCTGTTCTGACTCCCTTTGCTGCTTCTGATAAGAAAGCCAAAGACACAGGTGGCAGCCATTGTTGCAAGCCCCTCTCCCTCTGGCTAAAGTGACTTCCAGCAGATTTAAAGGGCCAGCACCTTTCCCCCATGCTTGTACTTTTCTCTTTTACCCCTTCAGGAAGCCAGATATCTAAGGACTCAGACATTCAAACACAACTGCATATACAGGGGAATTTAGAAAGTCATTACACATGCCCAGCAAAAGGCATGGGCTCAAAAAATACCTGAGAAGATCTTTTTACAACTCGTGCTGATCCCCAGCAAAAGATAGCCTAAAAAACCCAAAAAAATAACAAAAATCCAGCAAAATCTGGTGAAGGGAGACAATATGGCTTCCAGAGTTATCACATTATTATTCAAATGCCTTATTTTTCAACATAAAAATTACAAGGCACACAAAGAAACAGGAAAGTACAGCCCATCCAAAGGAAAAAAATAAATCAAGAGGAACCATCCCTGAGAAAGACTAGATGGTGGGCCTCATAGACAAAGACTTTAAAATAACTACCTTAAAGATTCTCAGAAAACTAAAGAAAGGTGTAGAGAAAGTGAGGAAAATGACATATGAACAAAATGGAAATATAAATAAAGAGACAGAAAACATAACAGGAGACTAAGTAGAAATTCTGGAGCTGAAAAGTACAATAATGAAATGAAAAACTCACTAGAGGAATTAAAAGCAGTTTTGAGCAGGCAGAAGAGAATCAGCAAGCATGAATATAGGAAAATGAAATATATACATACAATGGAATATGATTCCCTTGGAAAAGAAGGAAATTCTGATATATGCTACAATGTGCATAAGCCTTCAGGACATTATGCTAAGTGAAATAAGCCAGCCATTTAAAAAAATACTGCATAACTCCATTTATATGAAGTATCTAGAGTAGTCAAAATCGGAGAGGCAGAAAGTAGAATTGTGGTTGCTAGGGGCTGGGGAGAGGGGAGAATAGGGTTTAATGGGTGTACTGTTCAGTTTTATAAGATGAAAAGTGATGGATTATCTACTTTTAAGGTTTTTATACTTAGAACTAAAAATAATTTCAGTCAACTCGGGGTTATCTGTAGAAGTCCCACCAAAGAATGGTACGAATGCTTGAAATGAATAGTTCTAGTTTACTGCAATGAGCACAAAAACACATTTTCAGGAAAGCATACCAGGACCCAACACGCTGGAAAATTTCCAAGTAGAAATTCCAAAGATTAGCTTGTGTGCATGTTGAACTGAGAAAACATGGCAAAATGATCTGCAAACAACTAAAAGGTTTCAATTTGGTATTTCAGAATTGTGAGTTATTTTCATTCAGGAAAAAAATCACGGAACTAGTAAAAGCCAATATTGCCTGGCAAAATGGAAGAGTACAACCACAATACTGCCTAGAACTGAAAGAAAAATAAAAGTGTGTTTGTGTGTGTATATGAGTGTGTCCATATACATATGCAGACACATACATATACACATATGCATATATATTTATCCTTGACATAGAAATTTTTTTTTTTTTTTGAGACAGGGTTTCACTCTGTTGCCCAGGCTGGAGTGCGGTGGTGCAACTGTGGCTCCCTGCAGCCTCAAATTCCCCAGCTCAAGCAATTATCCCACCTCAGCCTCCTGAGTAGCTGAGACTACAGGTGCACACCACCATGCCCAGCTAATTTTTGTAGAGACGGGGGGTCTCATCATGTTGCGCGGGCTGGTCCTGAACTCCTCGATTCAAGTGATCCACCCACCTTGTTGTCCCAAAGTGCTAAGATTACAAACATGAGCCATTATGCCCAGCCAATTCCATTTTTATTAGTATTTTCCACAGCTGCATCACTGAAGGAGGGCTTTTAAATAACAGCCTATAACTTGTTAATCACTTAGAAATAAAACATGAAAACCAAAAGGGAACCCGCTGACTTTAAGTGCAAAACAAGGAATTCCAAAGAGCAATTTAATTGTTGACTTTCATAGCTGTAAAAGGCAATTAAGTACCAATCTATATAAGAATTTGATCCCAAAATAAAAGGATAAAGTGTACCAAATCCATTCCTTCGATAATCATTTTCTACCCTGTAGAAAGCACTGTTCTTGGTGATGAGTCTCAAAGTCCTTATTCTCTTGGAGCTTACATTCTAGAGAGGAAAAGACAGACTAAAACAATACATACGAAATAAATGTTAGATGACAATAAGATTAACGGAGGAACACATGGAGAGCATAGGGGGCTGCAATTTTAGGAATCGTAGAAGTTTCCTACATAGTTAAAGTGAGTTCAAAAGTGCATCACCTCTTCTAATGAGGAAAACTGAAATCTGTTAGCAAGATAAACATCAAAGATTAAATGAAATGGCAGGGAGCGGTGGCTCACGCCTGTAATCCAAGCACTTTGGGAGACCGAGGCGGGCAGGTCACCTGAAGTAAAGAATTCGGGATCAGCCTGGCCAACATGGTGAAACCCCGTCTCTACTAAAAATACAAAAATTAGCCAGGTGTGGTGGCAGGCGCCTATAGTGCCAGCTACTCAGGAGGCTGAGGCAGGAGAATCGCTTGAACCCTGGAGATGGAGGTTGCAGTCAGCAGAGATCTCGCCATTGCACTCCAGCCTGAATGACAAGAGTGAGACTACATTTCAAAAAAAAAAAAAAAAATTAAATTAAATGAACCTATTTTTAACTATTTTTAAATCACTATTTTATCATATCTTTATTATTTTTAAAATTTCTAAGGGGGTTTATGAGATTTTTCAAATCCAAAAGAGCTGGGAAGTACTGTGTTATATTGTTATTATTTTTAAATTTTTTCTGGCTACTCTGGGCACACTATGGGTGGCCCTGCCCTACAGGTGGCAGTAAAAAAAATTTTTGTTTCTTTAGATTTTAAAATTTGTACCTATGGATTATATTGAAATTATATTATTATTAAACTGACCTTGGACCTTATGTGGCTCAGACTCTAAATCAGCAGTTCTCACAAAACGAGGAGCCCTTTTGTCACTAAGGGGAACATCTGGCAATGCCTAGAGACATTTTTGGTTGCCATAAATGGGAAGGAGGGTGCTACTGGCATCAGGTGGGTAGAGGCTGCTGAACCTAAAATTCACAGGACAGCTCTCCACATTAAAGAAGTATCCCGTCCTACAGGCTGCAGTTGATAAATTCTAGGTTAGGCAGACACACGGTAAGGTGGAGTCCCTCTATAGAGAAGCACCATTCACGCCATGGGATCAGAGTGGAGGGCCTGAGTGGGGAGAGGAGTGAAAGAGCAGGTGGAGCTTCAACTCGGCCTGAGGAAAGGTAAGGATGAAGAGTGAAGATTTCAGAAGGATGGAACAGCATGAGCAAAGGGGCAGACACGCTGGCTTCTCAGGGGCTGTGGTTAGTCTCTTTTTGTATAAAATTACTCAATTTCCATGTTATCAAATTTACTTAGGGCAAAACCACCATAGTGTAATTTCAACATTCATTCTTGTGTGAAATTAGGTTAAGACAGTGTGATCCAGAGGAAAGAGCATTAACCTAGGAGCCATCCCAGACTCCAGCAAACCCCAGGATAGCAAACCTCCCTCTATGAATGGGTAAGGCCTAGATATTCTCCAAATACTTTTTATAAATTGCTGTATGATTCAACCCTTAATCCAATTTACGTCCAGAAAAGGGCCAAAGGTTTTCATTCTCTTTTCATCTGAGTCCCCCTGCCTCAAACAGTTCCTTCCTTCTTGCTTTCCAGAATTCTATTTATCCTGTTTTTAAATTAACTTTAAAAAGGAGGTAAAGCTTACAGTGAAATGCAGGTCGTACGTGTGCAGTGCGACGTTGTGATGTACGCCCCATGTAACCACAACCCCTATCAGGAAGGCCTTCCTGTCTGATACGTGGCTCCCTCCCGGTAGGGACCCGCGATCGTCCCAGCACTTCTGCACCTCCGAAGCTACTGCCCGTTTCGCAGTAAAGCCGCCCGCGTCCTAGTCTATTCCACCTCGCAGCCCCCGCACCCTGCAGGGGACCTGCCTCAGAAGCCCCAGCGACAGGCGCCGCGGGTGCCCGCCCTCCAGGAGCGGACAGTCAGGCCTGACCCGGCATTTCGCAAACTCCATCAGCGAACTTCTGAGGGCAAAGATGAAAAGGACAGCAGGCCGAGTCCTAGTTCTACTCGAAGGGAAGGGAGGCCTCCACGCGCTGCCGTAGCCTGGGGGTTAATGTCCCCGTCAGCACTAAGGCTGCCTAAGGCCCGGGAGCCAACGTGCGCGGCGCAGGACGCGGCCCCTTCCGGCGACCGGGACACGAGGCCCAACAGCGCCTAACCAGCAACCAGGATCCACTCTCAGGCCGGCGCCAGCTCCTTCCCTCAGGCATCCGCCAGCCACTGCTAATTAAACTCTTCCACCACTACCACCTTGGAAAAACGGTGAGAAACAAACACAGAAAAGACACCTAACCCAGTCCAAAACCCCTCGGCGGCGCGCAGCCAACCCTACCGCTGCGCCCGAACCCGCCACTCACCAGCCGCGCGTGCGCAGTCGCCCAGACTCGCAGTGAGCAGTGGGAGTGGCTGGCCAGTCTCGCTCGCGCAGGCGCAGGCCCTCCCGCCCAGGCCCTTGCGCAAGGCAGGCCATCTCCCGGCAGCTTCTCAATCCCGCGTTTACAACCCCGAGGGCCGTCTCCAGCCTGCAGTCGTTCCTTCACCTGTCTCATCAGCTGCCCCCAAGAATGGTGGCAAAAAAAAAAAAAAAAAAAAAAATTAAGGCCCTGGCAGGGCGCGGTGGCTCACGCCTGTAATCCCAACACTTTGGGAGGCCGAGGCGGGCGGATCACCTGAGGTCAGGGGTTCGAGACCAGCCTTACCAACATGGTGAAACCTCGTCTCAACTAAAAAATACAAAAATTAGCTGGGCGTGGTGGCATGCGCCTGTAACCCCAGCTACCCAGGAGGCTGAGGCAGGAGACTCGCTGGAACCCGGGAGGCAGAGGCTACAGTGAGCAGAGATCGCACCACAGCTACTCCAGCCTGGGCGACAGAGCAAGACAACATAAAAATAAAAAAAAAAAGAAAAAGATCCTAATTAAAATTAAACCCACTATTTTGCAGAGTCACGTAGATTTTCAAAGTCAAGGGTTCATTGGTCGATTGCCTGCTTAGTCTTTTTAAATCAAATTGTTGACTTTAAATGTTGACGTGAAATTGAGGCTTTGGCAAAATTGACAGCATTGGCGGTGGCGGGGGGGGATCCTTTAACACTCGTTAGTCTTTCAGAGTCTTCAGTTTTGAATGCGTTGGTCAATATATGTATTTAGACATCTAGCGCCGTAAGTATGTATGATTTTTGTCAACACCTTAATTATCTGGCACATACACTGATTATTAAAAGGTTCCCTTACGTTTTAGCAGTTACCAAATTATAAGTGATACAAAGTATTTGTTTCCAATTCCCCAAGAAATCAATCTATATTATGCTCCTACCCTCCCTTTCCTCCATTTTCTTTACCAATTTCATGATCTTGCTAAATTTTATATATTCTGCTGAGCAATGTGAAAATCCTTTCTGGTATAAGGTAAGGATATGAACTGTTCAGCTGGAAAATGATACTATTCAGTAAGTAGTTAATGAAACAGTAGGTTTATAACATTGGGTGTACTATAATTTCTATTTTAAGAACTGTTTCCAGTTTATAATAACCCATGCTACATTTTGACTTTGTTTTGAACTCATGACAGGTCTATTAACCAAATATTTCAAGATCAGGTGTATTCTGGAAAAGGAACAAGAAGAAAATATATTTAAAAAACTAAAAGAAATTTAACACAAACTGAGAAACAATAACCAACTTTTATGAGTGCATTTTTTATGGAGGTGGTGTTCAATAAACAAGACTGCCCTCGCTTATAACTACTTTAACAGAAGTTTACATTCAGTCAAATTGAGTCTGAAACGGTAGATCATTTTCTTTCAAAGCTGACATTGCTTTAATAGCATGTAAGACATGTTATCTTCATGTATTTTACTATATACTGTTTTTACTATTAAAGTGACCACAGATGTCAGAGTTTTTTATACCTTCACTAGACCCGATTGCTCAGACAGCATGACAGTAATACAGTAAGATTAATATTTTCCTGGTGAAACCTATGCACTGTAATTTAATGGGTTTTGCAGATCATAAACATGTAAAATATCAAAGGAGTACTCATTCTCATTAAAGGGGAAATTACTTGTCCAGTTAAATTGGACATGAAGGATGTCTTCAATTTCAATTCAGGAATTATTCCTTTTGTGTATTCACCAATGATTTCTGTTCATCTTGCTTCTCTTCAGAAATGGTGTAAAAAAGAAAGTAAACCAGACTTGGGGCCAGGTGCAGGACTCACGCCAGTACTTTGGGAGGCCAAGGTGGGCAGATCACCTGAGGTCAGGAGTTTGAGACCAGCCTGGTCAACATGGCAAAACTTCATCTCTACTAAAAATACAAAAATTAGCCCGGTGTGGTGGCACACGCCTGTATTCCCAGCTACTTGGGAGGCTGAGGCAGGAGAATCGCTTACACCCAGGAGGTGGAGGTTGCAGTGAGTCAAGATCACGCCATTGCACTCCAGCCTGGGTGACAAAGGGAGTCTCTGTCTCAAAAACAAACAAACAAACAAAAAACCACACTAGACTCAGTTTTTCTTAAAACAACAACAAACAAATTACCTGTAATTACAAAAACAGATCAAGGTGTTTGTTTTTCTTCCATTGAGTGCTTTATCACAGAGTTATTCGAATTATCCTAAGCATGTTGCAAAGGATATTCCTTAGATTTCTAGTCCTGTAAGGTACTTTGAGAAAAGACTGTATAAAGTAAAATGAGGAAAATCTGATTAAACTCTTCTTCTGAGTTTCACCATAGGCATTAATGTATTAAAGCCTTCAACTTAATGCACTAAAGAAACCTGTTTTATTTATCAAAACGTATTTAACAACAATTATTTTAAAAAATTACTAATGGTAATCACCGTTAGGTTTTTTTTTTTTTTGTGACGGAGTCTTGCTGTCGCCCAGGCTGGAGTGCAGTGGCACGATCTCAGCTCACTGCAAGCTCCGCCTCCTGGGTTCACGCCATTTTCCTGCCTCAGCCTCCCCGAGTAGCTGGGACCACAGGCACCCGCCACCACGCCCAGCTAATTTTTAGTATTTTTAGTAGAGACGGGTTTTCACCGTGTTAGCTAGGATGGTCTCGATCTCCTGACCTCATGATCCGCCCGCCTCGGCCTCCCAAAGTACTGGGATTAACAGGCGTGAGCCACCGCGCCAGCCAGGATTTTTTCATTGTTGTAGAAATAATAGGTGCATATTCAGCAGAAAACAAAATCCTTGTTGCTATGGTAAATGAATAGCTCCCTTGCAAAATTCAATTGTTGCCAATGTGCCAGTATGAAGAGGTGGGACCTTTAAGAGGTGATTAAGCCAAGAGAGTTCCTCCCTAATGAATAAAATTAGGTCCCATTACAAAGGGGCTTGAAGGAGGGAGTTGATTCTCTCTTGCCAGCATCTGGTGATGGCTTTCTTGCCTCTTCCACATGATGGAAGTCAAAGGGCAGCCTCCACAAATGAAAGAAATGTTTCTGTTCTTCAGTCTCAGGTATTCTAACAGCACAAACAGAGTAAGATAGTTGAATTAAACAGAACAGACTAAGATAGTTGACATAAATAGATCCATTTTCTCATTAAAAAAAAACAGATACAGTAAATAATATGGTGAATTCTACCCCAACATCCCTAGGGTGGCTGTGGTTGGGGCTATGATGTAGTATCAATATGAAGATATTGCAGCATGTATTTAAAAGCAATTGACTATTGGTATCAGACTTAGTGTTAGGATACATTTGTCTAATGAAATGAAATGTGTTTTCAGAAATAATCTTTAAGTACAATGGAATTTATTGAGCATCTACTATTATATTTCATCCATCACTTTTAAATTTTTTCTTTGGGAGGAGCACTTATAAGCTCATGATATGGATAACAGACCTGTGGAAATTAATGTAAGCCCTAAGTAGCTTAGTTAGAAATTGAATCTAGGTCTGCCTCTACCCTGCAGTCTACCAGTTCAAGTAGCTTTACCAGGTCAGTCCTTAGAAATAACCGTAACATCCAGGGCAGTGCAGTTATAAACAGGTGCACAAATAAGAAGTTCCACTACTCAATACATCTTGGGCTTTCTTAAAGGAGTATTTGAAGCCTAATTAGGCAGAAATGAACATTATCAAAACAAGAACAAAACTGCTCACTACTATGGGAATAAAAATGTTTAGCAGATCCTATTTGCTTTTGTTCATTCATCATCTCTGGGAAACATCAATGACTTACCTCAGTTCACTCTCATGCTATATATTAAAAATAATTTACAGGGACATTCAGTAGGAGGTTGAATCATATGCCAGAACTGAGACAGCATGCTGCCGGGGGTGCTGTGTGGAATTTCCCAGCAAAAGATTCTTTCATCAGTTTCACCAAATATACCATTTCCACTTAGTTTTAAAAGAAAGTCAAACTGAACTGCCATTTGAGATTATATAGAATGCACAAGACCCAATCTGAGACCCTGTTTAAAAAAACAAACAAAACTGTTTTATAATCTAATCAGCCTGTCAAAGGCATCACTCATAAGCAACCAAATTGTATTTTTGGAGAGCACCATTAAAGATGTCTTTTTAAAAAGTTATAGATTTTTATATATTTGGGACCTTTGAAATCATCTGTGGGTCTCAAATGAGATGATTAGCCTGTGTGTATGGCCCCACACTTGGTAATGAAAGAAACAAAAATTCAAAATACACTCTAATGGGTTTTCTTAAACAACTTTTCTTTATCCACCTTTGGAGTGGAATAAATCTCAATATAAGCTAAATAACAATATTACAAATCAAAGAATATTCTAAGCAAATTCAGGTTAAAAGTGAACATTTTAAAAATGCATTTTCTTTAAAAATTAACTTTTCATATGTTTACAAGATTTAACACTGGGCACAGGGTGGATCTGTCTAGCACACAATAAGATGCTAATTCACCACTTTCCCTGAAAGGCCAAAAAGAATGACTCAAACCGCTAAAAAGTATTTACTAAATATGCACCAAAGATAATGACTCAACTAATAACGGTGAAATTGTTTCTAAGACTCTGGGCTGAGATAAATATTATAAAATATAGACAAAATTTTTATATTTCTAATACTGGATATTCTGTGAGTACCAGGGGTTCTCCCAGAAGGTAATGCAAATCTTGATGTTTATCTGTACAGATGTCCTCATTTTTTTAAATTTAAAATTATCTTAGGACCGTGTAATGTCCCCAGTGTCAATCGTCCTATAATGGTAAACAAACTAGCACCATTTCAATGAGTTTCATAAAAGATTCTAGCTAAATACCCATGAACAAATCACACATGGTCAAAACAAAAATATAATAAAAATATTTAGTGAAAAGACACATTTTAACTCCCATTTATGAATTTTAAAAATACAAATAAAATTTTATCAACCTGATATTCAGCCTATAACTGGCTCAATACATAGCCTTATTTCCTAAAATCATATTGCAGCATCTTCTGAAAAACTAAATGCAACTTTATACCTTCATTAGTTATGTTAATAGAGGTAAATATTTAAACAGTACACTCATCCCTGGGTCTTTAAATAAAACTGAAAAGTCTCAGTGTAAGTTTAAAATTTTAATATTTATAAATTTAAAAAATTTTACACGTGCTGAGTGGTAGCAGTGCTAACATTTTTGTGACCATTAAACCACAAACTCACTGCATAGAGCTTCTTTCTTTGTACAGAGAATCAAATCACAATACCAACATTTGCAATTTGTAATAATTTTATGTGGTAAAAGACACCACACCAGGAAGCCTGGGCTCAGAAAACACTTGAGGTCAGATCCCTAGTAGGTACATAGTGCAGATGCAGTATATAATTTCAGGCTAGGAAAATTAGCTACTAGTATGTATCTGACAGTTCCTAATAGCTAAGAGGCCTAAGAATGCAGACGGGAGAAAAAAAAACCAGAACCAAAAAAAAGACACCTCTCCAGTTGCTGGGAGGGCCTGGGAATAGGTGAAGATCAAACCACAGTGGGAGAGGAGGGTAAAGATGTGAGCTTCAAGCGGGTAATGGGCAAGCCACACCTCCCAATTCCTAGGAGGGAGTCGCCACAGCCGACTTGAGCATTCCCGTCTTTACTAAGACTTACCCATACAGAACTACAGCAGGAAACCGATTTCTTCATTCATTCTCTTTAAAAAGAATGAATGCCCAGTATTAAACTTCTATTTTTATTTGAACCAAACATATTCTTTGGTTAACTATGTCATGGGTTCTCACTATAATCAACCAAGCATACCTCACATATTTTCTATCTAAATGAAAATATGCTTAAAATTCAACTGGAACCATGGCATTTCACATCAATTTGAGCTCAGCAATATGCCTAATTTGGACATTTTAATTTTAGAAAACAAATTTTTAAAAATTCTTAAATGCAGTGTTTTCAGAACATAGTTACCAAGTCAGAGAATAACCACTTATATTTTAAAAAGTTTAAAACATTACTACATCCTCAAATCAACAATGTTGTTTTGTGGGAAAACTTACAGAAAATTATAATGTTAAACCTCATAGCCAAATCAGTTCCTTATTCTCTGGTTTTAAAAAACACAAACAAACCTAAGAAGTACTGAGGTTCCTTCTGACTTAAAAGGTTAATGTTTTATTCAGGAACCAATAACAATAATTCCTCATCAAAGGCAGCTAACTTAGTAAGGTCAACTGACAACCACCTCTAACAACAGAGGTGGCAAACAGATAAAAATTGTAACAGAGAAAAATATTTCAGGGTTCAGAACGATGTTGAATACTAGGAGACTCAAACTTGTAATCCTTGAAACTGACAGCTAGTTCCCTTCAATACTTTAGGGGTTCATAGAAGTATTAACAGAAATGGGAAACATGGTGATATTACAACTATAAAGACTTGACTTTTTTGGTAAAAGAGAAAGTTCAAAGACAGTTAAGGGGAGTGTTAAATAATGCTGACTTGGGGGAAATGATATAGATACTTGCTTTTCAAATGAAAATCATGGACAGAACAGAATAATGTAGTATAATTAGATACACAGTTTACAATGAAATAAGACTAAATTCTTAAAATAAGTTTGAAAAAAACCTGCAGTTTGTTTACATTAAATGTCATACTTTACACCAGACAAAAACTCAATGCAGTGATGTTAACATGCTACTGTCTTCTAACAGAGATGGCCACCCTGAAAGACCCAAGTAATGGTGCTGGAAAGGACACTGTCAAATACTGTCAGGTAGTTTTGCTACTGAGGCAGCCACTCATCCAGCACAAGGACTATAAAAGCAAATCAATCTTTTTAACAGAACAAGAACACAGTTACAGGTGCTACTACATTAACAGACTGTGAAAGTACAAAGCCCTTAGTGATTGTGCCTTGGGAAATAAATGGGTCAAGGAAAATAAAATGAGAAACAAACAAAGGATGTATGGAAAACTAGAGGTTAAAGGATACTATATGAACAACAGAAATTTTATAAAACAAAAATCTAAAACTGAAATACTTGACAGTGTCCCTTTGACATATATAAAAGAGGGCACAAATAATGTTTTTGTTTAAAAAAATGTTTTAACAACAGTTTTAATAGAAAAAAAAAAATCAACTGACTTGAATTAAGCCAGTGTTCTTGACACCCACTGGGCCAAGAGCATTAGAACAAAACAAGACAGGAGAAGTTAATAAACACAGCTAAAAGTTAAAGTTAAAAAACACAGCTAAAAGACAAAATTGGACAAAATAAAACAAAAGAAAACACAAAGTGAACAAGCATCCAATCAGGCAAACATGCACACAACCATCCTGAAAAGGTCTAGCTGTTGCAACTCAGTGGCATCCCCATCACCTAAAAAATGGTAGTGGCTTCTCCCCACCCCAGTGAGCTAATATTCAACATTCTGGTGATCTTATAAGTATTATTTGGTCCAATCTGAAGAAGGTCTTTTTAAACTAAAACTAGTCTAATGAAATTACACCTCAGGAATATGGAAGTGAAATTTTCTATTTTTAGTACTGTAATAGGATCTGGGCAAATTTTGCAAATATGTTGCCATCTGGATAAAAGTTATTAAATATAGATGCCTTTTTACTTACCAAGGCATTCCTTTCCCACTCATCTTTATTTTTAATAACTTGATTATAGTTTTGTCATGGCGCGTGGACATGTCCAGTCAATTGTGTTTCAGTGCCCTTTGGTAAAGCGACTGTACTTAGCACACACACAGATACACATAATTTGCAACAGCTGAGAAAGCTTGAGGGATCTGGGAAACACAAAACACCAAGAACAACGCAAAACAAATAGATTACTGCTGCATATCACTTCAAGTTTTTTAAGGGGAAAAAAAAAACACCTAAAAATAAATGCATCAAAGTATTTTTTAAAATACAGAAATGTGTACTTCTGGATGACTGATATTAATTTCCTTCCTAGCAGTCTTTTCAAGATGTTTTTGCTTCCCCTTAATTGTGACTCAATGGTGATCAAATTGAGAGAAATGTAAGTTATGGCCCAAGGCCCTGCATTCACATCTACCTAACATCACATGCACAGGTTGGATGTAATTCAGATGCTCCAGTTTTGTTAACTGTTAATAACACAGAATTATACAAAGTTTTGCACACAGCATCACATGTAATGACACATATGCTATATGCAATCAGGTAGAAAAACTGTATTTGCAGAATGCTATAATAGATAGGTGTCAGGAACATGGTGGAAGCAGAGTTTCATGAGTGCACCTGTGCCAGAGTCCTCTACCTGTCACTGTGCTGTGAAAGTACTGCAATGAGTAGAGTTTCATATGCCTGCTGTGTATAAATTAGCTTTTATTTCCACATTGTAAGCTGGCACACTGAATTAGGGGAGCATGGCAGCTGTATAAAAATCCTGATTAAAAGATCAAACTAGAGGATCTAAAGTGAATTTTTAATCTCTGAAATTAAATTCACTGGCTCCCATGACTGGAGAAGAATTATTGCCCCTAATGCCCCAACGTGCAATAGTCTGTGTGAATCAGTAATTCACATCCTTTAAAATAATTATTGCTTAAGCAAGCCATTTAGAGTAGATATGGGCTATGTGGCTGGATAGAAACACACTCAAAAAGTTAAGACTAGATGGGAACAAGCCTTTCATTTCACTGATAAACCTACATAAATACACTATCGAAAGGGGCAACAGGTTCATAGCAGCTAACACCCTAAACCAACTCTGAAGCATCAAGACGTGGTTTCTTACTAAAACAAATCAGCTGTTTTTGTATTTTCCTCTTAAAATTAAGGCAATGAAATGGCTACAGTTCCTAAGGTTATTTTTATGGAACAAAAATATACATGTATTTTCCTCCTCAAGTTCAGGCATCAGAGTATGATTAGTGACTTGTATTACACAAAACCTGCAGCACTGGGTTGATGTAAGAGAGAGAAAGAGAAAAGAAAGAGAGAGACAGAAAGCAAGAAAGCAAGCAAGCAAGAAAGCAAGCTAAGAAAAAGCCAACAAACCCCTGGTGATGTTTCCCCTTCCTGCTGAATTATAAACCCAATCATCAAAGGGAGGAAAAGCTAGAAAGCACAAAACCTCTTAAGAGTTTTCAATGTCTCTTTCATTGATTCAAAACTTTTGGGGTGACGAAAGGGAGAAGCTTATTAACATGAAGACTCCTGGGCCCAACAACCAGACATTCTGACTCTGAAGGTCTACAGTTGGGCCTAAGAATCTACCTTTTCACCAGCTCCCCAAGTGATGCAGGCGATCTATGGAGATTTTGAGAAACACTGCCTAGCATATATCCATTTCATATTTAATGACAAAAATTCTAAACTTTGGCTAGCCACCTATGTTAAAAGGAAAAAAAAGGCACTGCATATGTATTTCGTGGTGCCCATATCTGTTTGCACATATATGGAATTTCATTTTGAAAATTTTAAATCACCATTCAAAATCTAAAAGACATATGTATGACAGATTGTGGCTAACACTTAACAGCAGAAGCTGATGCCAAGTTGACCTCTCCTGTTTCACTGTATTACATACATATCAAAGTTTCAGGCTCTCCAAAATCCAAAATGGCCAAATGAACTGAGGAATAGGACAAGACTCAAGTCAACTTTCAGCAATTCAGTGCACTTTGCAGAAAGGATCTAAATTAAGCATAAAGTTCTGTTGTTTATTTTACACAAAGGAGACCACCGACATTTGCCATAAATTCTTCTAAACTCTTTAAGAAGGCCATCTTCTGCTTCCGATCCAGCGTAGGAGGAGTGCTGCTTGCAGTGAGCTTGTTAAAGGCATCTGCTAATCTCTGGTAAATAACTGGGTCTTGCTGACTTGACAGTAATGTTTCAACCAGTTCAGAATATTCAGCCTATTGAAGAGATAAAGTATACACAAGTATCCTCCTTAGAATATCATACAAGTAGATCTTATCAGTTACTGGACTGTGGGGTTCTAAAAGGCAGGGACACATTTTAAGAGTTAACATTTAGAGTAATTCAGCATTTAAGTACTACTGTTTGAAAACCTTTTACATGAATTAATTTATCTATCATTTACAACAATGCTTTGAGACAGGTACTGTTTCTATTTCTATTCCAGAGGTGAAGGTTTCGACACTCAGTGAGGTGAAGTGATATGGCCCAGATCAAGCAACAGTCCACCAATCTAGCCCCAAGACCCATGTGATAATCAACTTTGTTGTGCTGCCTCTTCAAAGCACATTATTCCTATTTATTTTGTGTTTTACACATAATCTAAGTCTACAATAGTTCCCCAGAGGTTAATAGAGATATCTTGTCCACCCAGTTCTGAGGACAGCAATGTGCACAAAGACAGGACAGGCAGGAGCCTTTTGGGAGGAGGGGGCGGAGAAATATATTCCAGTGCCTTCTCCAAGTGGAGTAGGGCACTCTGAAAGCTCCAAACCAGCATTGTGCCCAGCAGCTCTTGGGAGGCTGAGATGGGAGATCACTTGAGCCCAAGAGGTTGAGGCTGCAGTGAGCCATGGTTGCTCCACTGCACTCCAGCCTGGGCAACAGAGTGAGATCCTTTCTCACTGCAACCTCTGCTTCCTGGGTTCAAGTGATCCTCCTACCTCAGCCTCCCAAGAGTCTGGGACTACAGGCATGCACCACCATCCCTGGCTAATTTTTCAATTTTTAATAGAGACGGGGTTCTGCAATGTTGAGCAGGCTGGTCTCAAGCTCCCAGCCTCAATCAATCCACCCACCTTGGTCTCCCAAAGTGCAAAAATTACAGGCATGAGCCACTGCACCTGGCATGCTGTAATTTTTCATTGGCTTCTTGGGATATCATGATGATGTTATAACATGATGGGATATCATGTTAATTACATTTGGAAAAGAAGGATAAGGTGCAGCATCCCAATCCCCAACCATGGAGCCAGAGTGGCTCCCCTAATTGCCCTATCCAAGGGACAGTCCTGTTCACAGGGGATCACGTATAATCTCCTATCATTTCCCTACTCATGAGAAATGGTAGAGGTGGCAAGGCGTGGTGGCTCACACCTGTAATCCTAGGCACTTTGGGAGGCCGAGGCGGGTGGATTGCTTAAGTTCAGGAGTTCGATACAAGCCTGGGTAAGATGGTGAAACTCCGTCTCTACAAAAAATAAGCCAGGTGTGGTGGTGCACACCTGTAGTCCCAGCTACTTGGGGAGCTGAGGCAGGAGGATCGCTTGAGGCTAGGAGGCCGAGGCTGGAGTACGCAGTAATTGCACCACTGCACTCCAGCCTGGGTAATAAAGTGAGATCCTGTCTCGGGGAGAAAAAAAAAAAAGCGAGATAGTAGAGCCTCTGGGGCCAGGCAGCAGGTATCATACTGGCCATTCCTAAAACCTGCTCTTTCCTACAGTGTGTAAATATGTTAAAAGAGAGGGAGAGAGAGAAATAAAGGAAGAGAAGGAAGGAAGGAAGAAAGGAAGGGAGGAAGAGACAAGAGGGTGGAAGGGAATAGGGGAAGAAAGGAGGGAGGGAGGGAGGGAGAAAGAAAGAAAGGGAAGGAATGGAGGGAGGGAGGAAGGAAGGAAGAAAGGAAAGAAAAATGAAAGAAAAAGAAAAAAAGAAAAAAGGAAGGAAGGAAGGAAGGAAGGATCAGACAAGAAGACTACCTTGCTAGTAAGCAACAAGTAAGTCAAATGACAGAGAAAGGGCACAGATTTGAGAGCAGGTACCACCTGCAGGAAGTGGCAGCCTAGGGCACACAGCAAGAAATGAAGCCCCAGGGCACCTTCAGCTTAGGGCACAGATGTTACGGGAAGTCTAGAGAAAGGAGGTCTTTAGTATGGAAGACCTTCTCTAAACCCTTTTTTAAAGACGGAAATAAAACGGCAAAGCTTCCTGGACATGCTGGGAGGTATATATAGATATATATATATATGTACATTACATATATATGTGTGTGTATATATGCATGGGAGAGGAAAAGGGGAAACGGAGGCAGCAAACTATTCAATATGGTCCTTTTCATAAATTTCACAGGCACCTATTCGATCAGAAGTGGGGAGACAGGTAAGCTAGCCTAACTCTTCTATTAACCCCATTATCAGTGATGCTTCAGAATCTTTAAAAGATCAACAAAATGAAATAATATACTGTTTTCTATAATATGCAATAAAATACTGTCTTCCATACTGTCTGAAGGCAGACTCTTCCTTGTCTGCCATCCTGTCTCCCTTACAAAACCATGAGTTCTTCACACACCCATTATGTGTTCCTCATTCCTAGTACAGTTGTTTAAGGACAGGCTTTAGGGCAGTGACCATTGCAAAGGATGGTTCATAATGGTGGAGGACAAAAAATAAATGCTTTGAACTGACAAACAGCTGTCAGATAAACACAAAGTGACATGTGAAAGCTAATAAAGAAGCTAAGAAATACTGCCTCACTGAAACAGAACTGAGGCACTGAGTCACAGATCCTATAAGGGGGGATTAAGGATGCACCATCTATCTCAACAATCTCTTTGCAAAACAGAATGAGAAGAGTCCCCTGAAAAGAGGCATGTCCAGTACCTGGTGCAAACACACCAACGTGTAGAAAGCTTCGCCAGCCGCAGTGGTCATCTCTGTGTTGTGCTTTTGCAAAACCAGCATATCAAAAACCAGCTGAAATTACATAAGACTTCTAAATAAAAACATAGGATGATCATATATCCTCCAGTCCCTCCCCAGTCCAAAAAAGAAAAAGAGAGGGTTGGTTATTATTCTATTTATCAAGTCAATCTGAAATTTTCCTTAATGTTTAAAAAAATACCTAACAGATATTGCTACTTGCTGTGGTATCTGAATAATAAACAATATCAAATTCCCTCAATATTTACCACATCAATTTCCAAGAACACAAAAAATAGAGGATGAGAATGTGCCCATGAAGAGTTGATCTCCAGAAAAAAACAGTGAACAGGAAGCCATGGTTTCCTCGCTCCCAAAAGAATGGAAGCATTTCCTCATTTGAATGCAGAATTATGTGCACTGACCATACTTTTGAAAGTAGCTGATTTTCTGACCTACCGCACAGACATCTTACCTTAAGAAAGTGCCGTGTTGCTAGAAAAAGTGGTGAGTCTGTTTCTTGTGCTTTTGCACACTGTTCAGCTAACGGTGTCAAGGCCTCCAGGCAAAGCTGGCAAACCTCCGAACTCATTCTGATCATGAAGGTCAAAGAACAAACTAGATTGGATATATTTGATTTATAACAGATAAAAAAAATTATAGCTAGTATTAAATGGATGAGTGTTTCTAGAAATGAATACAGATACACAAGTAGACTCATGGGCAATATCTTCACTGAGTTATATAAGGAAAGAAGATTTCCAGTGTTTTTCAGATTGCCTATAACGTTTTTGGGTTTGAGCCTGGTGATGTATAGCTTGTTTCAGTTTATGATACATACAACTTATTAAAAAGTCATATTATTCTCTACAGTCAGAGCTAAGACCAGAGACCCAGCTCAGCATTACTAATGGGAACCTGATGAAGGGGTAACTCTGGAACCAGGGACCGAATGCCTTAGAGATCTGTGAAAGGAGGACAGGATGAGGCAAACTAACAAAAGAAACACAGAAATAGAGCAGTTACAGGGGTGACAGGTTTTGTTTTTTTTTTTTTTTTTGAGATGGAGTTTCACTCTTGTTGCCCAGGCTGGAGTGCAATGGCGCAATCTCCGCTCACTGCAACCTCCACCTCCCGGGTTCAAGCGATTCTCCTGCCTCAGCCTCCTGAGTAGCTAGGATTACAGGCACCCACCACCATACCCAGCTAATTTTTAGTATTTTTAGTAGAGACGGGGTTTCACTGTGTTGGCCAGGCTGGTCTCGAACTCCTGACCTCAGGTGATCCACCAGCGTCAGCCTCCCAAAGTGCTGGAATTACAGGTGTGAGCCACCGTGCCTGGCCCAGGGTTTTTTAAGAAATAAAATTGAACCATAAAAGAAAAATGAAAAATGTTACATTTAAACTTAAAAAACTTTTCTTTAAAGGAAGATCTTTTTCCCCAAGTGACAAGTAACAATGATGTTCATTTAAAGGATATGATGTCATTCCTAATTCTAGGGAGTACATCAGACTTTTAAACAGATCCTCAGGAAGCTGTGGTATTTTTTCAGGAAAAATCTCACAGATAAATGTGATTAATTTGTAGTACTGATTACAAAGGGTTGGAAACTGAAAAAGAAATATTAAATTATTTGGATGCTCATTAATATCCAATTTCTATTTTCATCAATGCAATAAAATAAAGTAACTGACAAGCTTCTAAATATAATGATTTCTAAACATGTACAAGATACAGAAAACATGACGACCAAATTAAATGTAACAACAGGTACAAATAAAGGGCATATTTTAGTAACTACTATGAAACAAAGTAACAGACAGTCGAAACAATTATCTTCTAGATAGTTAATAAAATCTAAGGTCAATTCCAGATATTCTGTGTTTACCCGGAAAAAGTAAACAAGGCAGCCAGATTTAAAATTATTAAATAACTTGGGAGTAAAACCTTTTTGTAAATGTATTTCCATTCAAGCATGTTGAAAAAATTCAAGACGGTTAATACAAATTGTTAAGACTATGCACAGAGCAGAGTATTCGGTCTTTACAACACTTCCAAAAACATTTTTCCGTTGTACTATCCTAGAGAACTGAGGTAAAAGTAGGTAATCTGGTTTAACCACACTTAAGAAAAATACACACTTAAATGTTTAATGGCTTATTTGTTTAAACAAACCCTAAATGCAAATCAATATGGAGAGTTGACTAAACTTCCTCATCCCACTGGCTGGCTGCTGTGTGAATGCCATGGGTCATCAACATTGTTTCCAATAGTTAGAGACACTCTCAAGGAGGGAAGCACATGGTTAGATCCTGCTATGCTGGCAATCTAACAGGACTCATTCTTCTCGTACATGTTCACCTTCTGGACACTTCTCAGCCTCTACTTTTTTTTTTTTTGAGACAGAGTCTTGCTCTGTTGCCCAGGCTGGAGTGCAGTGGCACAATCTTGGCTCACTGCAAGCTCCGCCTCCCGGGTTCACGCCATTCTCCTGCCTCAGCCTCCTGAGTAGCTGGGACTACAGGCACCCACCACCACACCCAGCTAATTTTTTTTTTTTTTTTTGTATTTTTAGTAGAGACGGGGTTTCACTGTGTTAGCCAGGATGGTCTCGATCTCCTGACCTTGTGATCCACCCACCCTGGCCTCCCAAAGTGCTGGGATTACAAGCGTGAGCCACTGCGCCCAGCCCAGCCTCTACTATCTTCCTCCTACTCCTTGTCTTTATCTCATGTGTGCACACGCATGCACACACATGTGCATATACACACACAAATTCCTCCTTTCCTTTCCACCCATGGCCTCATCCCCACTCTTATCCTGCTATAACAACTCATGACAAGAGATTTCCCTCTGTGGTACTTACGGATGGTAGAAAAAAGTTGCCTCACCGCCACCACACCCTTAATATCAACTGACAAAACCAAGGCATAACGTAGTCAGAATGTGCAAAAACTTTAAAACAGCATCAGTCTTGGAAGCATACCATCCCATTTTTACATGGTGCCCCTTGGAAAATGCCTTCCTTTGCTCAATCCCTTAACCTGAGAATGATGTTCAGAAAGTATCAGAGGAAAACACTGAAACTTTTAACTTACTTTATTCCCTTAGTGACAAATTACGAGGTAATCAAAACTGCTAACAGAATGTAGTTTCTAAAAGGACAGGCTTCTTTCTGTAGCACTCCCTGACAAAACGAGTCACTAATATATGGGTGTCTGCAGGACTCTGGGGCAGAAACAGAGACTGAGTAAGGGTCCATGTTACTGAGAAGCACGCACAAGTAACTGTTAATGAAAATACAAAAATTGTATCTTCATGTGCACTTAACAGATACAACTACTAAATTAAATCACAGATATATTCTTGTCTAAAGTATCTTTGAACTTCAGTTACATATAGTGGTATGTTCACATTCAATTTCATTAATTACCTTCAAGAGATCCTGTGACATCAAGGGCAGAATTAGGTTTACTCCGTACAACACAACATCCGCTGCTGACACAGATCTGTTTGCTGCTTGACCTGGCTCATGTCCTCTAAACACTTCATCTATTAAAATAAAAGGATGCAGGCTTATGGTGGTAACATCAATAAATCTTCCAAGTGTGTATTCTACCCTTATGAAAATAAACTCACCCCTAGAGGCTAAATAAATCAATGAGTGAATAACAAAGAATCTGACCTCGTCCTGCCCGGTCTCTGGCGAGGGGATGGAGGAGACAGCACATCCAGAGGTGAAAAAAAGATCTGAGACCCCAGCCCTGTGTCATCCTTTTGAGTTTTATTAGGGGATATGAGTACTTGATACAGAAGTATTGGGGAGGTTAAGAGCAGGAGACAGTCTAGAAATAAAACTAATGCTTAATCAATGTTTTGAAATATAAAACCTACTGGCATACTAGCCATAATATGAGTTAAACAATTTCTATAGAAATATCCATTTGATTTCAAGTGTGTATAATATTTCTAAGCTTAAAAGGAATGCGAGAAATACAGAAATTAAAATGTTACATAAAAAAGAAAGTAGTTTAAAAAAGAACAACCAATATGACAAAGGGTTATCATTCTTAATACATATGAATTATATATATATATAAATTAATGAGAATACTAAGACCTAGGTCTAACAGATAAATTAACATCTCTAAACAAACGTTTATCAAAGTCTGACTCTAAAGGAAAACAGTCCATTCCAACTATTAATCAAGCAATACAAATTTTAAAAAGATACTACTTCTGATTCATTACATTAAAAATAATTTGTAAAAATGATAACATTTCATTGCCGGTAAGGATGAAATGTGGTTAACCTCAAAAGCAATATATTAAGACCATTTTGAGAATTCTATCTGTTAAGGATATAATCAGAAATTCAGACAGCTTTGTCCACAGAAATGATCACTGCATCACCATTTATAAGAGCAAAAAGGTAAACATTCCAGATGTCCAATATTAGGAAACAGGTTAAATTCCAAAATGTGGAATGCCACATAACCATTAAAAATATCATCACAGATTCTAATGACAAGGGAAAGGTTAACACTACATTAAACAAAATGACAGAATATAAAATTGATTTAGTTCACAGCTTGCCAGGAGTAAAAGCAAAATAAAAACAAACTTGTATTTAGAGCACGATCACAAAGAAAACTGGACAAAAATAACAAAAACAGAAATTCCTAAAATGCAACGTATAGTTGACTCTGGATGGTGTCCAAAAGTAAGCATGATTTTTCTGTCTCTATGTTTACAATTTTTTTCTATAAGGGCATATTTCTTATAACAACAACAAAAAGATCAAATGAGGGATATATGTCTACTTAAAATCCACTTGTTAAGCCTAATGCTGAACTTCTCCCCTGGAATCTTTGTTCTGGTTGGAAGAATCTCCTCTGTTAAAGCAGGAGTCACCAAATGTTCCCTGCACATCATACTGGTAAACCTGGATTCTACCCAAGGAACCCCAGCCTGCTCTGGAGCAGAAAGCTGGTCCTAGAGCTTGACTCCCTGCTCCAGGTATCTGCCAACAAGACAGGTCTCTCAGAGCCTGCAAAGGCTGACCCATCACGGGCTCCAAGAGGGCTCAGTCTCTAACCATGTGCTCTGCTAAGGAGTCAAGAAAGCAGGTCGGATACCACGTTAAAGAATGTCAAGGCCAGGCGCAGTAATCCCAGCACTTCGGGAGGCTGAGGTGAGCAGATCCCCTGAGGCCAGGAGTTCAAGACCAGCCCGGCCAACATGGCAAAACCCCATCTCCACTAAAAATACAAAAAATAGCCAGGCCTGGGCTGGGCACGGTGGCTCACTCCTGTAATCCCAGCACTCTAGGAGGCTGAGACAGGCGGATCACGAGGTCAGGAGTTCAAGACCAGCCTGGCCAACATAGTGAAACACAGTATCTACCAAAAAAAAAAAAAAAAAAAAAATTAGCCGGGCATGGTGGCGGGCACCTATAGTCCCAGGTACTTGGGAGGCTGAGGGAGGAGAATCACTTGAACCGAGGAGGCAGAGGTTGCAGTGAGCCGAGATTGCGCCACCACAGTCCAGCCTGGGTGACAGCGAGATGCTGTCTCAAAAACAAACAAACAAACAAAAAAATTAGCCAGGCCTGGTGGCGGGTTCCTATAATCCCAGCTACTCGTGAGGCTGAGGTGGAGGCTGCTGTGACCCAAGATCACGCCATTGCACTCCAGCCTGGGCAACAAAAGTGAAACTCTGTCTCAAAAAAAAAAAAAAAAAGAAGTCAGATGCTGGTTTCCAGTTATGCTTTTATTTATTATTTATTAATTCTTATTAATATTTTTTGAGATGGAGTTCCGTTCTCGTTGCCCAGGCTGGAGTGCAATGGCACAATCTCAGCTCACCGCAACCTCCTCTCTTTCCAGGTTCAAGTGATTCTCCTGACTCAGCTTTCCGAGTAGCTGGGATTACAGGCATGCACCACCATGCCAGGCTAATTTTTTTGTATTTTTAGTAGAGACGGGGTTTCTCCATGTTGGCCTGGCTGGTCTCAAACTCTTGACCTTAGGTGATCCGCCCGCCTCAGCCTCCCAAAGTGCTGGGATTACAGGCGTGAGCCACCGCACCCAGCCCAGTTATGCTTTTAATATCTCATCCAGTCCATTAACTTTGTTTTATAATATTTAAAATATTTTATATTTTGTTTCAGCTATTATCTTTATTTTTAAATAAAATATTTTCTTCCTTTTTACCATCCATTTGCCTGATGTGCCAAAGATGTTTCTTTATAATTTTCTACTTTGTCTTCATTTTTGTTTTTTCTGAATTTCAACCCTACATACTCATTTTATTCTTTTTACCCCTACTTTGTTCTGTCTAGCCTGAGTATATAGCACCAATTTCTTTTCTTAACCTTATTATGACTTTAATCTTTTCACTGCTTTTATTTTGAAAATATCTCCTTCAAATGCTTAGCTTTATTGTTTGCTCTACAATTTGTTCTTAGAATGGCAGATGGGAGGAAGTGCAGCTGCACCATAAACCTGGGAGATTGTCTTCAAACACCTTAATAGCCCCCCTGCCCTTTCTTTCTTATTTATTTATTTATTTGTTGGGATAGAGTCTTGCTCTGTCACTCAGGCTGCAGGGCAGTAGCAATCTCGGCTCACTGCAAGCTCCGCCTCCCTGGTTCACGCCATTCTCCTGCCTCAGCCTCCCGAGTAGCTGGGACTACAGGTGCCCACCACCACGCCTGGCTAATTTTTTGTCCCCTGCCCTTTCAATGTAAATGATCTGAAACATTTCACCCTTAACCAAAGAAGACTCCCAGGTCAAAAAAAATTCCAAAAATATTAATGGCTATCCCTTATTGTTGGTACAAGTCCTACTGGGTCCAGGGCAAGTCGTACAGAAATTATGTTACACAAAGAAAAACTCAGGAAGGCTGTGCTGGGGGAGGATCCTCCATCTAGAGTCCAGTAAGGAAGCAGGGAGGCAGTTCTGATTTCCTAAAGGGGCCTTCAAGGTAGGAAGAAGATGGAAGATTCTAAAAACTGGCCACAGCCCCACAATCGTTTCTCTAAATGTTTACTTCTATTATAATCCTTCCTTTTTTGACAGGATTATAGAATATTCTGGAAATGTGGACTGTCCCTTCTCCTTTCTCTTATTAATGCTGGCCAGTGCTGGGAACTACTGTAGTACTTAAGTAGGCAGGAAACACGATGGAATCACTATTTTAGGAAAATTATTCTGAAAATAAGACAAATCTGGTAGTATGTCAGAAACAACTAGGAAACTTAGTCAAAATACTGATTTCTAGAATTAGTAGGTCTGCGATGGGGCCTGAGTGGGAGCATAGAATAAGAATCCAAGAAAATAATGATACTATTTCTAGAAATGAAAAAATTGAAACAATGAGCTGATTTATGATACACAGGGTAATCATGATAGTAAATCATCTAAACATATACATGTTTTAGCTCTGGGTCCTACCATTTAGTTACGGATTCCTCTGGGACAAGGTTCTTAATCTGGGGTCCCTGACACACCTGGAAAATGTATAGAAGAATTTCCAAGAGTCCATGAACCAACTAATACTGTATTAGTAAGAGGTTAAGAATGCTGGGCACAGTGGCTCACACCTGTAATCCCAGTACTTTGGGAGGTTGAGGTGGGAGAACAGTTTAAGCCTGAGGTTGAGGCTGCAAAGAGCTGTGATCATGCCACTGCACTCTAGCCTGGATGACAGAGGGAGACCCTGCCTCTCAAACAACAACAAGGAAAGAAAGAAAAAGTTAAGAACTCCTGGATTAAGCAGCACTGACTTGAAGAAAGTTAGAAAACTTGGGTGAAAGGCTGGGCCTAAAAACAGACCAGAAAGAATTCACTGAGGAAAAGTGAATTTGTACAGTGCTTTTCAGACTATCTCACCTTGGTACCCCTAGTTAACTGCAAAAAAAAATAAAGAGTAAACCTTCTACACTGTGAAGTTGATGGTACCTAGCTCAGGGCAGATAGAAAAACCGTGGCCCAAGAATGAAAAAAAGAAGAAAAAAAAAAAAAAAAGACATGGTTAAGTGAATAAGGAATATGAAAAAATTAAGGAACAGAACAATCTTAAGGATTGGGATAAGTAAGTCAAGTGGGATATTATAGCACCCAACTTAGAAAGAGAATCTTACAAGGAAGAAGCCAAAAATGTCCACTACCACACATGTCTGCACAACATATAATAGGAGAGGCTAGATATGATTTATTTTTCTGTTATGAAACAGGATCCATTTTGTTTGAAGGCAAGGTTGGCAGTGAGATAGGAGGGGAGTGAACTCTACAGCACTGAAAACTATACACATATATGAGGTTTAAATTACTGATCAGGTTCTTGCCTGTAACAGCAACTATCTTTTACCTACTGATTGTCAGATACAATGCTAGGCACCAAAGACACTTTACAGCTGATCCTTCAAACACGCTGAAAGGTATTTATTATCATACCCATTTGACCAGCTAGTAAAGACACAGGTAGGCTAATCAACTCCCCCCACATCATACTGTAGGTGAGACACTAGGCTAGGTCTTCAAAGTGTGGGCTGTTAACTCCAGAGAGAGTGCTTCCTACCCCAACAGGGCTTTCCAAGCCGCACTCTGGAAAGTGCTAGGGGTTTGCTGGGGTGGCCACCCTGGGGGACACGGAGAAGTGATTAGTCAGGAAGTGTAACTCTGAAGAGACTGGCATCTGGAGTCACAGGCTGGGATTTGAATCCCAGTCCTGGCTAAGTATCTGCGGCCAAGTGACTTAAGCTCTCTGTGCTTCTGTTTCCTCATCTATAAAGTGAGAATAGCAATGGGATTGACTTCATACCATTGTGAGAGGTAAGAACAGTGCTTGGCATTTAGTAAGATCTCAATGAATGAGATACTATTTCTATTATTCTTACAAGAGGAAAGCCAAGCAGGAGGGCCACTGGTCCCCACCCTCACTTCGACCACAGAGATCTTCTTTCATTTATTCCATAAACTGAATTTCCTCATGAGATGTCTCTTACAGAAAACAATCCTTTGCTTTAATAAAAAGGAGGATAACAACAAAGTTTAAAAACCATCACGTTACATTTTACCTGTATCACTGAAATCTATGAATTCTTTTGACAGCAGGTTAGTAAGAAGTTCCATAATGAGAAGCAGGTCTTGGTATTGCTCTTCTTCCGCTGTAACATCTATTCTTTGCCGCCCTAAATTATTCTTAGAATATACTTGCAACAAAGTAAGGCAGGCTTCATATAAGTTCATAGCTTTGGACTGCAAAAAAAAAAAAAAAAAAATGCACAAATTATGCTACTTGATACACTGACATCAAAAAAATTTTAAAATAAAATCTACATAAATTAACTCCGAATTCCAAGAGTAGCAATAATTCTTGCTTTAAACTACATTAAAACAATAATTTCTATAAAGCATATATTAAGAGTGTATATTTTTTAAATTTTACCCCTTTTCTAACAAAATTTCAGGACAAGAATTTATATTCAGGTGCAGCAAACCACCATGGCATACATATACCCATGTAACAAATCTGAACGTTCTGTACATGTATCCTGTTTCCTTTTAGAATAAAAACAAAAAGAATTTATATTCATTCAACATGACTTTCTCTGAATTATAAGTTCTTTTTAAGAATCCTTTTAAAAAATCTTTTGGAGGAATAAAAATATTATTTAAGATAATACTAATCAAATTTTAAGCAAAGACCTATTATTTTATTATAGCTTCAAAGAGTTTTAATCCTGAGGGGATAAAATTAGAAAGTGCTTACCTCTCCAAGATAGCATATCTGTTTATGTGCAACTTCAACAAAAACTTCTATAATGAGATTGACAGTCTCTGGGGTATTCTTGTAAACCTCCATCAACCCAATGCAATTGGTAAGGAAGTCCATTAAAAAATTAAACAGGATTGCTACGTTGTCAATCTGGGTAGCCTCAGCAATGCCACACAGGGCCTCCAGTGTGGCAGTGATTTCCTGCTTGACTTCCTCTTGCTGACACATCTGCTGGAAGTTTTCTTGGTTTATCACTCTTAAGAATCGCTGCTGAAGTGGCTGAAGAACCTATAAAAATAAACCAGGAATTTTCTTAAAGCTCAGTTCACATGCTTTATTTCCTCTGCTTGGATAAATATTCACTTTCCAAAACATTTCTAATTGTTGGAGGCAGGACAAGCACATAACAAAGAATATCTAAACCAGACTTTACACTCCCCATTTTGAGGGTCATCCTAACTTCCGGCTCATGCAAAGCCAGAACACCCAAAGCACGGGACATAACTTTCTCCCTGCCACTCAAAGAATTCTGCCATTTCCCTCCATCTCTTTCCAAGTAATGAGCCAAAAAGGAAAAAACAAAGATAAACTTTGTTTACAAAATCAGACAGTAAGCCACATTTGGCCCATGGGTTGCAGCTTGCCAACCTCTACAGAGTGAAGCCCGATTCAAAGCTCTCATCTGTTTTTTTCCTTTTTCCTTTACCTAATTCCTCTTGGCACAGAACATAACTTCAGATAATCAGTCCTGCCCTGTATATAAGAGTACTCATATTCAAGAGGACAGTATCTTAATTCGACTTAAAGTTGTCCATATGATAATACAATTGTTTAAAATAAAAATACTTAGTCAGTCTGGTTTCCCCTGGATTTGAAGTCACAAACAACTGCCTAATTCCATTACTGTGCCCCTTCTCAAACACTAAGGGCCCTCTAGACAAGGACTGCAGGCTGGCAACCTACACACACACTGGCAACTCTTGGCCCTTGATTTAAAGCCTATTAAATAATGTGCCCATGGTTGTTATGGGTCAAACTGTGTTCCTCAAAAACTCATATGTGGAAATCCAAACCCCAGGATATGAACTTATTTGATAATAGAGTTGGCCGGACGCAATGGCTCACGCCTGTAATCCCAACGTTTTGGAAGGCTGAGGTGGGCGGATCACTTGAGATCAGGAGACCAGCCTGGCCAACATGGCAAAACCCCGTCTCTACTAAAAATACAAAAATTAGCCAGGCATGGTGGTGCACACCTATAATCCCACCTACTCGGGAGGCTGAGACAGGAGAGTCACTTGACCCAGGAGGTGGAGGCTGCAGTGAGCCGAGATCACACCACTGCACTCCAGCCTGAGTGACAGAGCAAGACTCCGTCTCAAAGAAAAAAAAAAAGAAAATAGGGTTGTCATAGATGTAATTAGTTCAGATGAGGTCATACCGGAATACGGTGGGCCCCTAGTTCAATATAACTGATATAGAAAGGGGAAGTGTGGATGCAGACACACACAGGGGGAGCATGTGAAGATGAAGGCAGGGATCAGGGTGATGCGTTTACAAATCAAGCAATGCCAAAGACTGCCAGCAAGCTACCAGAGGCTACAGATTTTCCCTCATAGTCTTCAGAAAGAACAAATCCCATAGACACCTTATAGCTTGGACTTCTAGCCTCCAGAAGTAGGAGAAAACAAATTTCTGTTGTGGTATTTTGTTAGAGCAGCCCTAGGAAATGAATATCATGGTTAATCTGCATCTTATTCAAGACAGGAGAATGTTTCCCTGCTCCCTAATGAAGATTTAATAAGCCAGGCCATGCTCTCAACTGAGTTGGGAAAAATGTGCCTAAAATGCAGAACACTTGATAATATTCAATGTCATCACACACAGGCAGGTACAGACAAATTATAAGATAACATTTGTAAAATAAGAAGCTTCAACCCATTCATTAGGAGAAAAAATATCAGAAAAGCTATGACTGGGCTGGGCACAGTGGCTGCTCACGCCTGTAATCCCAGCACTTTGGGAGGCCAAGGCGGGCAGATTGCTTGAGGCCAGGAGTTCGAGACCTGGCCAACATGGCAAAAGCCCGTTTCTACTAAAAAAACAAATTACGCCAGGCGCGGTGGCTCACACCTGTAATCCCAGCACTTTGGGAGGCCGAGGCGGGTGGATCACGAGGTCAGGAGATCGAGACCATCCTGGCTAACACAGTGAAATCCCGTCTCTACTAAAAATACAAAAAATTAGCCAGGAGAGGTGGCGGATGCCTGTAGTCCCAGCTACTAGGGAGGCTGAGGCAGGAGAATGGCGTGAACCCCAGGGGGCAGAGCCTGCAGTGAGCCGAGATCGTGCCACTACACTCCAGCCTGGGCAACAGCGAGACTCTGTCTCAAAAAAAAAAACAAAACAAAACAAAACAAAACAAAACAAAACAAATTAGCTGGGTATGGTGGCATGAGTCTGTAGTCCCAGCCACTTGGGAGGCTGAGGCAGGAGAATCGCTTGAACCCGGGAGGTAGGGGCTGCAATGAGCTGAGATTGCACCACTGTACTCCAGCCTGGGCAACAGAGTAAGACCTTATCTCAAAATAAGAAAAAAGAAAAGAAAAGAAAAGAAAAGAAAAGAAAAGAAAAGAAAAGAAAGAGAAAGAAAGAGAAAGAAAGAAACAAAAGCTATGACTGATAACGTTTATGTCTCCAGAGACTCTTTTATGGCAACGCATAGATAAAGGAACTACAGAGTTACACAAAAGGGTGCAATCAAAATAGAAGGCACTGTTACCTCTGTCCAATACTGCTGTTTGGTTTCCGTGTCCATATGTGCAAAACCTCCTAAGACTAGAGCTTTCATCAATGTCCTCTGCACAGGACTTGACAAGAAATTAAGAGGTGGGCTTCGGCTTGCAAACTGCTTAGCTAAATTCCACCAGTTCTCACACTGAATTACTAAGTTTGCCCTACAGGTAGAAATAACAAAACATAAGATGTATTACTATGTATACACATACACACATACACATATACACACAAAGAAAACAAAAATAAAATATAACTAGATTTAATTACTTTCAAAGCAAAGTACAGTAAACTTAGTATAGACTTTGAAGTCACACAGGCTTACACTCAAATCCCACTAGTTGTCTGGTGATGTAAAACTTATTTAACCTCTATCAATAATCACTTCTCTATAATCTGCAAAACAGGAATAATAACAGTCTCCTGGGGCTGAGACTGATATAATGATTAAATGAGATACTACCTATGACGTGCTTAGAAGAGCACATAGTAAATTATAAGAATTCAATAAACCAGCCAATGACAATGGTAATAATAACAATGATATTCCTATACAGTAAGAACAACGAAAACATTTATAGAATTGTTGTAGAAAGCACTAAAAATTTTACTTTCCAACATTAAATTTTAAATATCAGTATTTAATCTTTAAAATGGGGATAAGATGTCTAAAAATTCAAATGAGCATATTCCACATAAAAGTGTTTGCAACACCATAAATTACTAATGTGTTACTCATAGGGCTTTGATGCCAAATCCTGAAGGAGTCAATGTAATGCTCAATTATAAGATGGGAAAGCTCCATTTGCATTTGTAATAGTAGTGTGATATAGTTTTTAAAACGCATTACTCCAAAAATGTAGGCTCTATCTGGAATTAGGACTGTGTAACCATTTGCCAGTTCAAAGGACTACACTAGGAAGTGAAAAAGAGTTTCTCACCCACACACATACACACACAGTCAGCCTGCAACAATGGGCTAACCTTTCTCTTCTTTCCACCAAAGTGACAAGGAGCTGCACAGTGTCATTTGCAAGGTCCTGCTCACTACTCCAGACCGAGAGGTTACTGATGACTTTTTGTAAGAGGTAGCCAATTATCCACTGAGAACCCTCTGTATCTGCTCCGAATGCTGTACTGAATGGCAGACTTATCTTAAGAGAGGAAACAAATTTTTTAAGGTAAGCAAGAAAGATCAACTCAAGAAAAAAAGAGAAAAATCAAATTGAAATTAGTATCTAATCTGAAGTAGTGCTTACTTCACATCAACTTTACACATGTACTCACTTCCACTGGTCAAAAAAAAAGACATCCTCAATCCACTCACATTTTCCAGTGTGATTTTCCTGTCAACTTCTATTATTCCCATAGTATTAAAAAACTAACATAGTATTAAACCAAATACAAAAAAGCACATTCTATTCCCAAATAATAATCTGTATCTTCAATAGTGGTTAAAATAAACTAAATCAAGTGATGTGCTCTAAAAAACACATTAAAACAGCATTCCAGTCACATAATTCTCTTCAACATAGAAAATGTTAAACTGCTCTTAAACAGTTATATTTTGATGAAAAAAACCACCAAGAAAAATGTTCCTGCTTCTATAACTGCTATCATCATAAATCCAAATGAAGTTTTAACAGTTTTACATTCTGACCTGATCATATAGTTTTTCATCCACCAGGAGATAAGTCTTTGCCCAGCGTTTTAAAAACCAAACAATATCTTTGCCCATCTGGGGACTTAGTAGATGAGTGAGATCTGCTCTTATTGCTCGAGATTCAACTTCTGAAACTCTGAGAATGGCAGACAACAGCCTGTAGGTATAAAACAGAAGTCATTTATTCTTTTCTTTATTTAGTTGTTGTCTAACCATATTTTTTTCCTTAAAAGTCCTTTTTTGTCTTTCAATTCTCTGGATTTAGGTCAGGCTATACTTGAAAATTTCATCTACAGAGTTTTAGACAAGTGTCCCATATTATTTCTGATTTTTCATGAAGCAGGAGACAAGATAAAGAAAGGAAGAGTCAATACTAGAGACATCCTTCTGCTGAAGTTGTAACTGCATGTGTGAATATCAGCATTACTAGCTAAAGAGAATTTTCAGATTCAAAATTTTCAGATTTTCAGGAGAAATACATCAAATTAAATCTTCAGAGTACATGCCAAACTCTTTTAGCATGTACTACTTAGCATCACTACTTAAAACTACCCTGGTTAGTATGGTTTGTGTTTTTATATCATGGTCATGTTATAGTACAAGATCTGGGAGTTATTTAGAAAGTTTTGAGTATTGAGCCTTGTTTAAATCTAATATTTCCTAGTAAACTTGATTCTTCATGGTATTTTTAAATAAAACTCTTGCTAGAAAGATTATCTGTGTGGCCGGGCGCAGTGGCTCACGCTTGTAATCCTAGCACTTTGGGAGGCCGAGGCGGGCGGATCACGAGGTCAGGAGATCGAGACTACGGTGAAACCCCGTCTCTACTAAAAACACAAAAAAAATTAGCCGGGCGTGGTGGCGGGCGCCTGTAGTCCCAGCTACTTGGAGAGGCTGAGGCAGGAGAATGGCGTGAACCCAGGAGGCGGAGCTTGCAGTGAGCCGAGATCGCGCCACTGCACTCCAGCCTGGGTGACAGAGCGAGACTCCGTCTCAAAAAAAAAAAAAAAGAAAGATTATCTGTGTAAGTACACATATTGTCCTTTCCTACACTACATAATTCATATGGTCGTGTGGTGTCAATCACATAGCGTGACATGCAGACAAATAGAAATGTCTTTGTTGAGGAGGGCACATAATCAGAAGTGATATATATTTAACTTGACTTTAGCCAAAAGGCAAGGAAGCAAAGGATGTAATGGAAAGACCCCATTACGCACCAATGAGTATCAGTGCTGAGAAAAGGATTCTCATCACTCAAATTCGGCTTATGCTCCTTTACTAGTGCTCTCAGGAAGCCTGAAATGATCTCATCATGAAATCATACAAACATGTTTCAGTTCTTTACCCCACTGGATGGCCCACTGTTACTGCCCTTATCTTCCTGCAGCCTCCCTGGGGTCACTGCCCTTCCTCTCTTCATCTAGCCATCTGCTTCCTCTTTCCCAGTCTTCATGGCAGCATCCTCTTCTCCTGACCTTCTTCTTTAAATCAGGAGGTTTTTAAGGTTCCACCCCAGAATCTCCTCTGTCTTTTTCTTTTTCAGACAGAGTTGCTGTGTCACCCAGGCTGCAGTATGCCCAGACACAATCACGGTTCACCGCAGCTTTAACTTTTTGGGTTCAAGCGATCCTCCTGCCTGAGTTTCCCAAGTAGCTGGGACTACAGGCACACACTACTACACCAGCCCGATTTAAAAAATTTTCGTAAAGACAGGGTTTCGTCATGTCACCCAGCTGGTCTTGAACTCCTGAGCTCAAGCAATCCTCCCACCTTGACCTCCCAAGTGTTGGGATTACAGGCATAAGCCACCATGCCCAGCCTTCTTCACTGTCTGCACATTTCCTATACCACCAATGCTCAAACTTTAAAAAAACTTTTTAGGCGGTATATGAACAACAACAAAACAAACAAAACCCCAACAATCTCCCAGTACAGTAATACATTTAAGTTGTAGATATGTCAAAATTCCTGGTAAGATTAAATCATTTTAAATATCTATTCCAGCCTAACCAGATTCAAAAGAAAATGGTTACATTAACACTTTAAATTTATGCACTGGAGTTTTATTATCATAATGTTCTGATACCCACTATCATCCATTAAAAATATAAACAGATTTTCCTTATTTTTAATTTCATTTTCCCATAGAACATTATCCTAAAATAATTTTTATGTTCCAGTATTTTATTCATCATACTACATACTCCGATACAAATGTCTACATATTGAAAGATAACTTTTAAACATTTTCAATGACCATAAGACCATAAGTGTTTAAAAATGTCTTCTGGATTATCATTATGATACTTAAAACTAGACAACTGAGCAAAACAATATAAATTTAAATAAATTATTAAACATAAACAAACACAAACATAAAATTGTATGCCTCTCTTAATGTGATTAACTTAGTAGGGTTCTTTCCCCACTTAGTTCATGTATCTTTGAATGAACATTACCTATTGCCAGGTGAGCGAGTGGAGCATGATTTGATTCCTATTTTTCCTTTTAACAGATATAAGTACTGAGAAAACTTCATATAAGTAGAACCTATTTTTAAAATAGCAGAGTCACCCAATTATTTGAATCTCTTCCAAGTTATACACCAAAAATCACAGAGATCTACCAACAAAAATTATTTTTAATCATCTCTTAGTTGATGTGATTAGGTCCTCTTCATGTTATTTAATGCAAAGGACTGAAACCTGCTAATTGTCCACTCACTAGTAACTCAGTCACTTAGTCAATGCCACACTGTTTGCAACTGTCCCTCTCCTCTGTAGGGTTTTACACACCTGCCAATCCACATGTTCAGAGGTAGAAGTGAAAACTTCGGCCTTTCTTTTGTAAAGTGGAAGAAACATCAATGAAAGAACCACTCAGCCTGAGTCAGGCAGGTCCAGGGGAGGCACCCAGGGGCCTTTCTTCTACCTCAGAAATACCTCTCATAACCCAAGAACCTTTCTCCATCTTCACTCCCAAGACTACGAAGGAAAATGCTTCCTAACTTGCCTCATCACCCTTTAAATTTATCACCCATGGAATAGTATCTCTAAAATATTTTGATCACTTCATTTCTCTGCTGTAAATCCTTTTCAGTATTTTTACTCCCACTTTATCAGCCCCACCTACGGCATCCTCCCTGCCTCTCCACCCTCATCCCCAGACCAAAGCTATCGCCCTGCCTTCCTGGGTCACACACCAGCCACACCTAAGTTCTTCTCACTTGAGCAGGGCTCTCTTACTGTCAGAGGCATCAAATCAGACTGACTCCATCTTGAGTGACGGCTAGGAAAATGATGCTGGGACCTGATGGGCTGCATTCCCAGAAAGTCAGGCATTCCCTATTCTCTAGATGTTTACAGTTAAGGGAATAAATTAATAAGATTTACTAAACAGACCCAGACTTGGGAGTGTCCAGATATTCTGACATCTGGAGAACAAAGGCATTCCTAATTTTGCTTTAAAGATAGTAATATTGATTCTTGCAAAATACAGTAATTAAGAAAAGTAATCCTTTTACTTTAGTAAAGAAAAGTAATTAAGGATTACTTTTCTTAATTACTGTATTTTGCAACCTACATTTATCAAATTGTACTATAAATGTTTTCAGTTTGATTTATATACATCATATAAATTGATGTAAATTATAAATGTTGATATATAAATGTATACACACACACATACACACACACACACACACACACACACACACACACACACACTAGCATTGTGCCTATGGTGGACATGTTCCTCCTCTTATTTTCTTATTTCTTATTTTCAAGAACTTCCTGCTCTGTCTATGGAGTAGCCATTCTTTTATTCCTTTACTTTCTTAATAAATTTGCTTTCACTTTACTCTATGGACTCGCCCTGAATTCTTTTTTGTGCAAGATCCAAGAACCCTCAGGGACCCTTTTCCTATAACATCGCTGCTTATGCTATTGTCACTGCCTGAAGTACTCTTGTTTCAAGAAGCCCCCTCTGGTTCTCCTCTGCCCATAGATTAGGGGAACCAGGAGCTCCTATAACACGCTTACACACTTCTAACTGTATCCTCAGATGCTGGCACGCAGGGGAATTGAAATCCCACTGATAAAAACATCAAAATATTTTTAAATTGTTGATATTCCAACATTAATACCCCATTCCTACTTCAATTTCTTAAAGCACTATATCTACAAATATATTCCAAACAGCACTCAGTTTCTCGTATTTTCCAAGTCAATCCTAGATTACATTTGTATGTCATAAATCCAAAGTCAGCACAATAAATCAAACAGAGATTTAACTTCTCACAACCTCCACTATAGATCTGAGCCACCATCATCTTTCTCTTGGATTACTGCAATTTGTCTCCTAACTGGTCTCCTGGCTTCCATCATTTACTCTTGGGTTTTTTTGCATTTTGTTTTTTTTTTTTTGAGACAAGGTCTTGCTGTGTCACCCAGGCTAGAGTGCAGTGGTGTGATCTCAGCTCACTGCAACCTCTGCCTCTGAGGTTCAAGTGATTATCGTGCCTCAGCCTCCTGAGTAGCTGGGACTACAGGAGGCGAGCACCACCATGCCCAGCTAATTTTTTGTATTTAGTAGAGACGGGGGTTTCAATATTGCCCAGTCTGGTCTTGAACTTCTGAGCTAAGGTAATCTGCCCACGTTGCCCTCCCAAAGTGCTAGGATTACAGGTGTGAGCCACGGTGCCCAGCCTCCATCATTTACTCTCAATGCAGCAGAGTAAACTTCTTAACATTTAAGTTACTCTTCTGCTCAAAACCCTACAATGGCATGCTGCTTCATTCAGAACAAAAGCCAAAGATGTTACAAAGGCCTAAGACCTTATCTGTTTTCCTTCTATTTTCCTAACTCCAACTCCTACAAAATTCCACCTCACTCTGCTCAACCCACCACGGCATTCTTGCTGTTCTTGAACATGCCAAGCTGGCCCAGGGCCTTTGCATTCACTGTTTATTTTGCTTGGAATGCTCTCCCCCCAGACACCTTCATGGCCTCCCTTACCAACCTCACATCTCTGCTCCCAAGTCACCTTCTAAATAAAGCCAACACTGATCACACTAATGACAACTACATCAATCCCTACTGATACTCTCACTCTAGCTTTTTACCTGTCACATTTGCTGTCTTCTAACATACTGCATAATTTACTTATTTATTCTCTCTCCTTTACAAAGAGTTCTAAAAGGAGTGACTTGTCTGTTTTGTTCAAATACCCAAAGGCTCCCTGTTACGCAGTCAGCAGTCAATAATTATTTCTCAAATGATACCTGTTTTAAGAAATGTGAGCTGCTTTTTTAGTGAAACAAGAAATGTTTCTACCATATAACATTAAATTTCATATTAATTCTTTGGATTAAAAACATGGTGACTTTTTTTTTGGTCCCAATCCTCCATAGTCTGTGCTCTCAGATACCAAAATGTTTTGCTCCCACACTAACACCTGACAAAAATGGAAAAAGCACTTAAAATACAAGGAAAGCATTCCTGATGCTACTGCCCAAGCAAAAAATATAACAAAGAATATATAATATGACAGCACCCTGAAATGAACTGCTTTTTAAATTAACATTTACCACCAACCAAACCAGAGCAAAGCACTGATTTCCAGAGACACTAAATCTAATGACTAAGGTAATCCTAAAATGAAGATATAACTTTTTCAATAAAGTATGATTTTATTTCAAACAAGAGACTGCAACAATAAAGGAAATAAATTCCCCAACATTTCCTTGGTTATCAGCTTAATATTTCAACTGTTTTTTAAAAAGCCACATTTTCTATTGCATGTTTAAATGATATCCATATATTTTTGCATACTAAAAAGAATGAAGGGGACAGCATCCTGTTTGAGTTACTGGTTTTCCAGTTGACAAAAACCAATGTTATTATCATTACTGACATCTCTGCTTGCAACCTACATTTAAAATAAAGTTAAAGATACTGAAATTTCACATGTTGTTTTCAAATCCACTTTTAGGAACTTTTTTTTTTTTTTTGAGATAGTCTTGCTCTGTTGCCAGGCTGGAGTGCAGTGGCGTGATCTGAGCTCACTGCAACCTCTGCCTCCCGGGTTCAAGCAATTCTCCTGCTTCAGCCTCCCGAGTAGCTGGGACTACAGGCGTACACCACCACATCCAGCTAATTTTTGTATGTTTAGTAAAGGCAGGGTTTCACCATGTTGGCCAGGATGGTCTCAATCTCTTGACCTCATGATCCGCCAGCCTCGGCCTCCCAACGTGCTGGGATTGCAGGCATGAGCCACCGCACTTGGCCGGAACATTTTTAATACAGGCTTACCCCTCCTTAATTTCACCATTAAGAATTAACGAAAATTTTGCCATTAGTATTAGGAAGATTAAAGTGAATCATCTCATTAGAGGCACTCTCCTGTATTATAACACAGCTCTTAAGTTTCACATTTAGAATAAATATTTCCATTTTGTGAGATACAAATTTTTATCTATCATTTTCCATGAGAAAGCCACCGAAACGTAGTTTTAGCTTTTATGAACGATACTTGTTGACGTTCATCTGGTTCCCTTCATTTAGGGTGCCTGCATCCATCAGTATTGCTCTCTGATGGACAGGCGTTATGTTCCTAACTACATTCAATGTCCCTTCCAAGTCTCATTGTATTCAGAATAATTTGACATTACTTTTCTTCAGTACTGGGTATAGCTGTCAACTCTCACTAGAGTGGCATTGCCTAAATATACTGAGTACTTGCCATCCTTGTGTATTTCAAGGCTTCTCCAAGTTTTCATTTTTTTCATGTATCAGATTTACCACGTGCCTATCACTCCAGTTATCTACCCATCAACTCAGAATTTATAAAACAGTATAAAAATTACAAGAGCACAGCTATAGAGTTTATATTACCTAATCACAGAATCTGTTCTGTTGTACCCTGGGATGGAAGAAGCCTTTTCTCCTGGAGATCCCAAAATTTGAAGTGTTGTATTAATGTCAACTTCAGATGAATGCTTAATGGAATATTCCATTATTTCTGGAGGTATTAGCGGAGTCTCTCCCTGAGTATCATCAGCTAAGAGGTAGCCTTCAGTTTAAAAAAAATTAAAAATGAACACTTAACAAATCTACATTTATCAAATTGTACTATAAATGTTTTCAGTTTGATTTATATACATCATATAAATTGATGTAAATTATAAATGTTAACCTGTTAATTTCAAGTTTATGCAAAAAAAACTTTCTATGTCTCAGATAAGTAACCCTCAAAAATACAGAAAAGGACAAATGTTTTATTCATCAATTTTGTAATTCATAGGGGCTTTTTAATCTACTACCTTAAATAATTTTCAGTATTGTATTCTGTAAAGTTAATAGAAATTTTGCACTATCTATAGTAGAAGTCAATATTAGGGAATTCATGTTCAAAAGTCAAGATTTTTTCCTTATTATTTAAAATATGGAAACACTAATAGTATGGTGGTCAAAAAAGAAGATCCTAAGAGTCAGACTGCCTAGATATACATTCTGGCTCCAAAAATTAACAACAGTGTGACAATGGGCTAGTTTCTTATACTCTCAAAGTCTCAGCTTCTTCATCTATTAGTTGGGGATAATGACGATGATGATGATAATAGTAATACTACCTAGCAATACTAATTCAGCGGGTAGAATGAGATCCACAAAACATTTGGTATGCAATAGGCACTGCATACATATTAGCCAGTTTTTTTTAAAAAATGCATCCATAGTTCTATGACAGAAAATAGCTGTATCCAAATTTTATCCAATATTATATATACACTATTGTTTTTCATATATGAAGCTTCTTTTAAGGCTTAAATTGCTCAGTTGGCAATTACATTTTAAAAAGAAACCACCAACCAACCTGTAACTAAAATAAGCCAGTGAATATCTTCATAGAGATCATCAAGCATTTTGTTGTCAATAGTGCTTGAACCAGGTGAAGCAAGTAACTGTTGCTGATGTCGTTGTAACTGACCATGGAGTCTTGTTACTCTTTCTTCTAATAAACTAAAAGAGGAGAAAACAGTAGCTTCATAAAGTTCAATAAGCAAAGACATGGAACAACTTACAATTTCCATATATTAGACAACATGAATTAAATGTTAGCGTAAAAACACATATACAAAAACATTATAGTACACAACCGTTCTCATAGCACTATAGGAATTATGATTTATTTTTTATAACATAGAATTAAAACACTGCTTTACAAACAATCAAGGTTTACAACAGGCATTTGAAAACTGGTTATTCCAAGTTTTTACTGATATGGGTCAAATCATTTCTCATACCATGTTTTCCATAATCTCTCTGCCATCTATGCTGTAGTGCCTGGGCTCCAAATGTCTAAGCCAAGGAACGCAATCATGAGTATGTTTCTGTCCATTTGTTCCAGTGTGCTGGGACACGGGGTGGGGGTGTTTAAAGTCTTTAAACACTTTAAGTGCTCTCCAGGGAATTGTGAATAGAGAATATTTGCTCCATGGGGTTTCTTTGGACTGTGTGTACCTTGTCAGAAGAGGTATACAGTGTTCTGCAGCAATTCTTCCTAGCATTCCTACACTGGCCAGTTGATCAGAAAACTGGTCTCGATCATCCTCTTGAAGTTCACTTATTTCTTCCTCCTCACGAGAGGCCACACCATTGGCAGTCTATTGCAAGTAAAAGAAATAAACAATGAGGAACTGCACTGCCTATTCAACGTGCACTTCTGTGGCTCCATAACATAGCTTAGATAGCTTAGCACTGCATAGCAAAAGGAGAGCAGGACACAGCCGACCTTTGAGCACAGCTATCTAGGAACTCCCTTCTAACAAGGCTGACAGCCGTGGTAGTTATCAAAAGGGGGAAAACATACAAGAGCAAGAAGTACAAGAATCACTCCATGGTGATCAACACAACTAACTGCACACCCACAACCCACCTCCCATATGGGAGAATTGAACTTCTGTCACTGAAATAATCAGATATCCATGGCCCAAATTATTCATATCTCTTGACAGCTAGACAGAAAGAGGTGGGTAGCTGAAAACTGAAAAGGAATATATATAAGCAACATCCCAAATAATAAGAACTCAGAGAACAAGGCCACTTTTGCTCCCAGCAAATCTTCTGAGGGAACCCATCCTAAATTTCTGGCATTATATAATGTGTAACATGGTAAAATATAGCCTATGATGAAATAGACTGTTAATTACCATCTTGCTTAAAACTCACCAAATTTCTTGTGCCATCTGGAGCAGCTAGGTGGCACTGAATATAGGAATTGAAAACTTGAACTGCATGTTGGGTAAAAAAGCCTTTATGGAAATGTTTGTCATCTTGAACCAAAGTTAACCAGGACTCCAACAATTTATCATATGCTTCCATGTATACCATGTCATCTTTATCAAGCTGAAAGAAAAGAACATGCATAAAACAAATGTCCAGAGAATGACAATTGGCATTGTAACAAGTCATATAAATACATACAAATAGTTTAAGTTTTTCCTTTAACAGAGCTTCCCAATTATTAATAAGTTTTTATTGAACTTTCTAAAATCTCTCTAAGTTCAGTTTAAGTAAGTCTTAGGCAATCTGGAATTAAAGTTTATTTTAAAAACCAGCTGTTCAGTGTTTTGTGGAACATGCCTTTTTCAAATAAAAATAACATTAACATTTTCTGTAGTCAAGAAGAGAATTGTTATAATAAAAAAAATGTATACACCCTACACACTTTAAAATGGTTTTAGAGAAACTGAAGAATGATGAAAACAGACTGACTTAATCAGCAGGTTTAAGAACATGTGGGGAGAACTCCACCAGTGCTCCTTAACAAGAAATAACTCGTAATAAAAAAGAACAGCAAATTCCATACAGTAGAAAAGCATTAAGTGTCTTCAAAAAAATGTAATACCCATTGACTCAACTCATAATTATTAGAGAAATACCAAAAGTGTCCCATACTTAGAGAAAAATCAGAAATTTAACAAGCCCAAATACTCTGTGGAAATAAATTTCTCCCTCCTTTTGGTTCTCTGTCTTTATGGTTCACTGCAATTAGTTTTTCTTCTTACAAAGGAAACACATGTGGGAAACTTAGAAAAAGAGACAAAGTAGATAAGATTAGGGAAAAGCCAGGCTTCTTCTTGCCCAAAGCTCTGACTGGCTAAATAGGCCTCTCTCCACGAGCATGGTACCGGATGTAACTAGACCTGTATGAGATCCACTAAGGAGACCCTCAGGCTGTATACGCTTCAAGATAGTCTCAGTGAAATTGTTTAGCTTGTTATTCCTAATTTTCCTCTTTCCTATTCTTTCTTCTTCATTTAGCTACTATCACTGAATTAAAGTGTTACACCAAAACTACACCACTGAGAAAGAAGAGAAAAATTATCAGAGAAAAAGGTAGGATGACTATGCACACCACCAGGCTGTTTCACAGAGTTACTTGTGGTCCAAGATGTCCCTGAATGGAGCTAACATTTGGCTAAAAGGTCACTCTAGTTTAAAAACCTACAAAGGTCAGGAGGCAAGAATGAGCCTGGCATTTACATCACAGAGAGAGCCCGTAGACCTGGAGCAGAGAGTGACAGGTCCTGACATAACATGGGGTGAGAATGGGGCTGGCAGGCAAGAAACAGATCAAAGGCTTCGATAGGCTATGACAAGGACACTAGGTTTTCTTCTAATTGCAGCAAGAAGCCACTGCAATGCTTCAAACAGATAGAATGCTTTTTTTTTTTTTTGAGACAGAGTCTCGCTCTGTTACCCAGGCTGGAGTGCAGTGGTGTGATCTCGGCTCACTACAGCGTCCGCTTCCTGGGTTCAAGCGATTCTCCTGCCTCAGCCTCCTGAGTAGCTGGGACTACAAGTGTGCATCATCGTGCCCAGCTAATGTTTGTATTTTTAGTAGAGACGGGGTTTTGCCATGTTGGCCAGGATGGTCTCGAACTCCTGGCCTCAAGGGATCCTCCTGCCTCAGTCTCCCAAAGTGCTGGGATTACAGGTGTAACCCACTGCACCTGGCCAGATATAATTCTTTAAAGGAAAATCAGACTGCTTACACTGCAAAGTATAATGGTGCCATGGACCAGGGTAGAGATGATGCCAAGCAGCCAAACTGGGTACAGATTTTGGAGAAAGGGTTGACACTGGAAAATGACCTGATGCAAGACAGAAAACAAGGCAGCGGTGGGGGTGCACCTGGGTTTTTATCCTGATAGCTGGGAAGATTCCTACAATACAGAAGGATGGGGGTGTTGGACAGGGCAATGTGAGATGACGCATACAGGGAGATGAAGGCCTCTCGGCCTCTCTTCTTTTGGACATGTTAAATTTTAGATCTAAAATAGGAATCCAAGTGGGAATGTTCTATTAACTGTTTGATACATGTCTGGAGTTTGGGAAAGAGATCAGGGCCGGAACTACAAATTAGGGCATCATCAGCACACAGATACCTAAGTATTTATTTTTAAAGTTGAAAACCCAGAAGCATTCATTTAGAAGATGTTGATTAAGAATAAGGAGGAGCCGGGCATGATGGCTCACGCCTGTAATCCCAATACTTTGGGAGGCTGAGGTGGGTGGATCACCTGACGTCAGGAGTTCAAGACCAGCCTGGCCAACATGATAAAACCCCATCTCTACTAAAAATACAAAAATTAGCTGGGCATGGTGGCAGGAGCCTGTAAGCCCAGCTACTTGGGAGGCTGAGGTAGGAGAATCGCTTGAACCTGGGAGGCAGAGGAGAGACCCACACTTATATAAAAACTACAGTATGGCAGATCATTGAGGATGAAGGACTATTCAATAAATATTGCAGAAAAACCTGTTATCCACATGGAGAAAAAAAAATTTGCATCCCTACTTGACTAAATTCTAAGATGTTAAAGTCAGGAAAGGCAAATTTTAAAGAATTTAGAAGAAAACACAGGAAGGGTAGGTGTCTTTACATTGGAACCAAAATTACAAATAATTAAAAAAAAAAACAACTTTCAACTACATTAAGATGAGGAACACTGTTCATCAAAAAATATGATGAAGTCAAAATGCAATGTGATATCCAGGACGAGGTCCTGGCACAGGAAGAGGACACTGGTGGAAAAATTGGTGAAATCCAATAAAGCCTTTAGTTTAGTTACTAATAATATGCCAACGTTAATTTCTTAGTTCTGACAAATGTACCATGGCTACAAAAGATGATACTATTAAGAGAAAACTGGGTACAAGGCACGTGGAAACTCTCTGTACTGTCTTTGCAAATTTTCTGTAAATCTAAAATTATTCCATATTTTAAATACAGAATTATTCCATATTTTAAATACAGAAAAAAAGTGAAAAAGGAGCCATAAAAAAATAGATCTGTGTATTAGTTCATTATCTCACTGCTGTAAAGAATTACTTGAGACTGGGTAATTTATGAAGAAAAGAGGTTTAAGTGACTCACAGTTCCGCAGGCTTAACAGGAAGGATGACTGGGAGGCCTCAGGAAACTTACAATCATGGTGGAAGGTGAAGGGGAAGCAAGCATGTCTTAGCATGGCAGAGCAGCAGAGAGAGAGCGAGGAGAGAACTGCCACACACTCTCATGAGAACAGCATGCGGGAAACCACCACCCGCATAATCCAATCACCCCCCACCAGGTCCCCGCCCCTGACATGTGGGTATTACAAGATTACAATTCGACATGTGATTTGGGTGGGGACACAGAGCCAAACCATATCAATCTGAAACCCATATAACCAACAAGAAACTAGTTCTAGAACATATATAGACTTTCTACAAATCACTAAGGAAAAGACAAACACCCCATTAGGAAAATGGGCAATGGACACAAACCAGCATTTCAAAAGAGGAATCATAGAACTACATATTTAAATATATGAAAAGACGCTCAATGTTACTGGTACTTGGGAAAGCAAATTAAGATCATATTTTATGCTTGCTAGTTTGGCAGTAAGTGTTGGTGAGAACATGGATCACTGAGAACTCACACACAGGTAATACATTGGTCCGATCACTTTAGCAAAAATTTGACACTACTATCTTCTAAAAGTGAACATTTACATACTCTGATTAAAAAATTCCACTCCTAGGTTTATACTTTAGGAGAGCTCTCAGTCAGGCATGGTGGCTCATGCCTGTAATCCCAGCACTTTGGAAGGCTGAAATGGGTGAATCACCTGAAATCAGGAGTTCAAGAGTAGCCTGGCCAACACGGCAAAACTCTGTCTCTACTAAAAACACAAAAATTGGCCAGGCGTGGTGGAACATGCCTGTAGTTCCACCTACTCAGGAGACTGAGGCAGGAGAATCGCTTAAATCCGGGAGGCAGAAGTTGCTGTGAGCCAATATTACGCCACTGCACTTCAGCTTGGGTGACACAGCAAGACCCTGTCTCAAAAAAAAAAAAAAAAAAAATCTATCGAACGCTAAGAGCCAGGCACTGGAATATGGAGATGAATAAGATACTTTCTTTCCATAGAAACATCTGTGGCCTGTTTATATACTTAACAAAGCATGTGCTTTACAGCCATCATTTGTTAAGTCTTAACAGTTTATCTTGCCAAAATAAACAGACTGGTAACACATCACAAGAGGAATTTAGGAATAGCATCCTCTGACTCACCCAGTCTCCAAAAAAAAAAAAAGCAGGATATTTTCTAAGACCTATCTTGGTTGTTTTTTAGGTACATATCTAACACACGTTATCGTGGTTTAATTATTCATATACATAAAAGTATAACTAAAAAGTAAAAGTCTTATATGCCTATTATTAAAAAAAGCTTTCAATAATCCCTCCTATTAACACTCTGATATTAAAACAGAAGATCAGAGGTAGACTGCAAGAGCCTCAACTCACTGGATGGCAATTTACAGTAAGACTATGGACTTCTAAACAGCCTTCTGGTTTCTTTTGGAGATAATATAACTCATCGAGCAAAGTGTGAGAAATATGGTTGATGACAATTGGCAACTAAATCTTTCAGTCTAATCACAGAAAACTGAAACCTAACCTAGCGCTTTTTCATAATACCCTGGCCCAGCTCCATGGCCACTCTGGCCAAAACCCAGCAGCCAAGGCAGCAGCACGTGCACAGAGATGATTAAGGAGACCAAGCTAGACACTATGTGCTCATGCCCTTGGTATTGTCAGGCCTGCTGCCAGAGAGGCTTTGGAGAGGGGCTTAGAGCTTATGAGACTACTTGACCCCACTTTACTCCATCTGGAAATGCAGGGTGGAGAAGGTAATCAAATTATGATAGCAGCACTTATCTCTCAATGCCCATAATTACCTTGGAAGTATATAGAGCAATAAATTTGCAACCCTTTAGTCACAGAAAAAAATCTTTTATGTTTTGGTAATTATGTTGAATACATAATTCCAAAATAGTGGTTACTTTTATTTACGAAAATGCTGTCAAATGAAGCTTTGAAAAGAAAACTTTCAGTATGTGAAATCTGTCCCCTTTTTGACATCAAATTGAATTTCAGAAATTAAAATCTAACATCACTACATGATTCCAACTACACATTCTAGAAAAGGCAAAACTATGGAGACAGGCGAAAGATCAGTGGTTGCCAGAAGTTGCGGGGGCAGGGAAGGATAAATAGGCAGAACAAAGAGGATTTTCAGAATGGTGAAACTACTCTGTATGATACCTTAATGGTGGACATCATACACCTGTCCAAACCCATAGAATGTACAATGCCAAGAGTGAACCCTATGTACACTATGGACTCTGGACGGCGATGATGTGTCAATGTCGTTTCATCAGCTGTAACAATGTACCACTCTCGTGTGGGATGTTGATGGGTGGGGGTGGGGAGGCTGCATGTTTGAGGGGGTTTGTATTTTCACCCAACTTTTGCTGTGGACTCAGAACTGCTCTAAAATATAAAAAGTCTTTATCTATATTTATATTTATCTATATACATCAATATCAGGTATTGTAAAAATATGAGCTAAATCTCATGCTAAGGTAGTTATAGTTTGTTTTCCTGTGAACAGCAACTAATCATCATGACAACTCCAAATCCTTTCAATGAAATTGGAAAGCTCTTTCTGTTGATCATCAAGATTATCTTCATATGTAAACATAAATAACATGTGTTAGATATGTGATTCATAGACAAAAAATGCAGTGAGATGGATATGGGCAATTCATTTTCATAGAAACTCTTATGTCTACAGAATATCCTTCAAAAAGTTCCTTTTATATTATTCTTTACAACAGTTTGGAAGTGAAAACAGCTTCAACTATCAGAGATTGTAGAAGCTGCAAAAAGTGCCCAAAACACTGGCTGGGAAGTTCACCAGCAGCATCTGCTTATAGACTCACTTGGCAGAAATAAGTAATGCAACAAACACTTGCATGCAATAACAGGAGAAGGAAAAAACCACAGGTTAAAAAACAACAGAAAAAGGCTACATCAATATACTAGACTATTTCTTAATCTGCATGGTTGATACATAATTGTTCATTTCATTATTCTTTATATTTTTATAACATAAAACTAGTACTTTGTATGAATGAAACATTTCATAACTTTAAAATTTACAGGCATCGGCACAACCCCCACGTCCAATGACAAATCACAAATAATATTTGTGCTGCACAGTGTAAAACATTAAGAAGGACATATGAACGATTAATGACTGAAAGAGCTATACTATTAGTTTATGCTGTTATTCATCTGCTATTGGTATGTAGATTCTTTCCTAGCAAAGTATCATTTAAGGCAAATATGGAACAATATAGTGACAGAAATGTCACAAATAAAACTTCATGAACTCTCCAATAAAAAATGTAGGAATTTAGAAGTCTTTGAATGTCAAATGAAAAATAAATTAAATCCTTGTCTAGTTATTTTTATTTTTATTTTTTCTAGCTAGTTCTTAAAATACAGAATTAATTTAACTTCAGAGTACCTATGCAGCTGACAGTATTCCTGGTTTCTGGAATCCCCCAAGAGAAATGGATTTAGTAGACAAGTATTGCAGCTGTTAGAAAAATCCTACAGACAGATCACTTAAAACAACAACAAAAAACAAACAAAGAAACAAAAACCACTGCCCCCAAAAAAACACCAAGAGTCCAAGCTATAATTTTCAGAAAAAGATTTTAAATGCTGCACTACTGGATCAACATACTTTCTTCCTTTTGAAAATGCACAGGAGTTTCCAAATTCTCAATGTAAAAGAATGCATACATGTTAAGACGCTGTTCCTGGCACACGATAAGTGCTCAATACAGACTTAACAAAGCTGAATAGTGGCTGACATCTCGGGGACTCACTCGGCTTACATGGGGTAAAAGGGCAATCCCTTTTTTGATTTTTTTTTTTTTTAATTTTCCACATAGTATGAAAATGCTTTAGAAATCCCTTTTTTTCTACCTCACTCTAGTATTCATTTTTGAACCCCAGGTCCATTGGATCTAGTTATGTTTCTAATACTAGCATAACAAACAATATAAGGGATACGATATGGAACAATAGTTAGTAAGCTTTATTCTAAATCCACTGCACTAAAGGTGCAAGAATTCTGTGAAACTTAACACTGGTTCTGTACTAGGATTGGTAAAGCAGATTTAAACAATCAGAGCTCACTCATACAAGTCATGAAATATTGCATGGTTATCATCCAATTAGAATTAAAACATTAAAATAATTCTTAAAACACTTCTTTTAATAAGAATCTGTATTTAAGGTAAAATAGTAACTAGTTTTCTTCCAACTATCCTGGTAGAGTTAAAATTATTGTTATTATTTCTAAAAAGTATACTTTTAATGTGCAAGCTTTAAAAAATACTCAGGGATTTAATTCTATCTTTTAAGCAGAGGAAATGAATGTGCTTGATGGGTGAGGGGCGCTGGACAGCCAGCTTGCTCTCTCTAGTATCACCAATTTATTCTTTTATAGCTACAAGAACCGTTTGGTGGGGAGATTGGCAAGGATCTTCAAACAATCCATCCTTTTATGGGTGAAGGTGCAAGGTAGACTACACAGTTACACTGTACTGACACAACCATCCCAGAGCATAAGTATTGTTTTCCCTCTTATCACTGAGATATCCCAAAATTTATGCTCCCCACTTCTCAATCTGTAATTTGGCTTCAATTTATGGCTTCCTTTTTGTCACATAACCTCACTACAAAGTAATTACCCAACAAGCCAGAGAAATTAGATTCTGAATCAAGAATGCTGACCTCTAAATACACTCACTCACTCGACAAATTGCAAATTTATTTTATTGCATTACATTCCATAATCAACTTCCTAAAAACTTTATCAAGTACCTTTTTCATTACTACCTTGTCCTGCTGGTCTTGAGATTAGGCTACAAATATACTAAAACTAGATGTAAGGTTCTTCCTTTATAAATTGTTATTTACCACCATTGCCCTTATACACAACACATACATCAAAATGTATATACAAAATACCTCAATGCTATGAAGGCTGCTCTATTCATGTAGCAACATACTGCACAGCTTCGCCTACTTGGCTGAACTCAAAATGGTTAATTATAAAAGAAACCAAGAAACAAACTAGAGCATACAGTTCAAGTCATATTCTCCTTGAATTTCACTGAACCAATTCAAATGCATGTACTATTACAAATCTTTTATAAAACAGTTGTTGTATTAATATGAACAATTATTGACAGAATTTTAATCTTTTTTTGAGACAAAGCCTTGCTATGTTACCCAGGCTGGAGTGCAGTGGCACGATCTCAGCTCACTGCAACCTCTGCCTCCCGGGTTCAAGTAATTCTCCTGCCTCAGCCTCCTCAGTAGCTGGGATTACAGGCATGTGCCACCACGCCTGGCTAATTTTTGTATTTTTAGTAGAGACGGAGCTTCGCTATGTTGGCCAGGCTGGTCTCCTCACCCGACCTCAGGTGATCTGCCTGCCTCAGCTTCCCAAGGTACAGCCGTGAGCCACCAAGCCCAGCAGGATTTTAACCTTTAAGGCAATACTTTTTCAACTCCACATTCATTCTTACCTCTTCAGTTCAGCAATAGATAATAATTTGATTTCTGGGTATAATGAAAAAATTCTTATCTCCAAGAAGCCTCAAATAATATCAAGAAACTTCTGCAGCCACAGAGAAACTTGGCTGAATACTGGAATTGCTCTTTGTGAACACAGACTCTCAGTTAACTGCAAGTCAGGGTACTCAAATATGTCTCTTCACTCACATGCTAAAGCCACCAAGCAAGGTGGCTGTCTGACATGGGTTTCAAAACACACATTGGTATCAACAATGTTTCTTCCTGTGAAGATGCTCTTTTTCTCTTGCTACACAACGTTACCACCATCAAAGACACGAATTGCTATTAAAAAACATGATAATCTGTATATATTCCTAAACAAACACAGCTCTGAAAAAAGTATTCTCACAGTAAAACAAAGTCTTACATGTGGAACCTGTTTTCCTACTGGAAAAAGAAGCTTTCAATATTTCACAAAATTAAAATTATAAAAATCATTTTAAAAACAATTTTTAAAAATTAGAATTGTAATTAGTTTGCACCAAACAAAACTCAACAGTTGTTCTTATGTGGTAAGAGTGCACGCAAGTTTTCAATAAAAGCTATTATTTTAAAGGCTTATTTTTAAAATTATTCTACATGTTATTGCCTGTAATAAATTATTGTACACTATACAGGTCCCCCTCCCCCCCTTTTTTTGGTTGAGATGGAGTTTCGTTCTTGTCGCCCAGGCTGGAGTGCAGTGGCGTGATCTTGGCTCACTGCAACCTCTGTCTCTCGGGTTCAAGCGATTCTCCTGCTTCAGCCTCCCGAGTAGCTGGGATTACAGGCGCCCGCGCCACCATGCCCGGCTAATTTTTTATATTTTTAGTAGAGAAGGGGTTTTGCCATGTTTGGCAGGCTGGTCTTGAACTCCTGACCTCAGGCAGTCCGCCTGCCTCAGCCTCCCAAAGTGCTGGGATTACAGGCGTGAGCCACCGAGCCCGGCCTATACAGGTACTTTCCATGCAGTTAATCCATGTCATAAAGCAGTGGAAGGAATTCATACCCTGACTTTACCAATAAGCTAACATGCTCAAAAAAAAAGTGAAGCAGCTTGCCTGAACTCTTGCTCTTCATGACTGCCTGGCCTGTAACTGTGCGGTCTCCCTCAAAAGCTCATCATCTTTTCATCCCATGCTAACTCCCAAACTCATTTCTTTAATATGCCTCAATTTTTCAAATTTTACTTAAAAGATCATGTCTTGGCCAGGCGCGGTGGCTCATGCCTGTAATCCTAGCACTTTGGGAGGCTGAGGTGGGTGGACCGCGAGGTCAGGAGTTTGAGACCAGCCTGGCCAACATGGTGAAACCCCGTCTCTACTAAAAATACAAAAATTAGCCGGGCGTGATGGCGCATGCCTGCAATCCCAGCTACTTGGGAGGCTGATGCAGCAGAATCGCTTGAATCTGTGAGGCGGAGGTTGCAGCGAGCCAAGACCATGCCATTGCAGTCCAGCCTGGGCGACAGAGCGAGACTCTATTTCAAAAAAAAAAAAAAAAGATCATGTCTTTATATACTTTTCCATCTCAGAACAACTACGTATTATGTACTATTACTACAATTACTGGGTGCCCAAGAAAACAAAAGATGAAATGGTTTCTGTCCCAGAGGTCCAATTTGGTTTGGCTGGATTTGTTCCTATATTTCTGGTATTAGCTGTATACTCCTCTGGTCCTCTACTCCCAGCATACACAAGATACAATGGAAACCGCTTGAGGTTGAGGTGACATTTAGGAGGTTTACTCTTAAGAAAGTCACCATGCATGGGCCACCCCATTAGCCCTCAACTTCACCACACATCCCCAACCTGGTTTCTACGACTAATGCAAAACTTTAAACAGATCTTTTCCCTCTGTCCTTTTCAATAGGTGACCAATTATTTTAAAAAATAATTTTTAAATATCATAAACAGTTCAATTAAAAATTAATTAAAACAGTAAAATAAATGAAACTAAATAATACTTTTTTTGAATGAAACCTGTTAGGTTCATCTTCACTAGAGCACGCCTGCTGTGAAATAAGCACAATACACATCTACTTTCTGCAAATGCACATAGGCTTTCTATATTCCAACACTCCTATGTCAAATCTTGAAGGAAAAATTGTCAAGATGTCAGTATCCTCAAAATAAGTAAATTCTGCACTCAAAATTTGCAAACCAAGGACGCCATATATCTTCCAGCAATTCTTTAAAACGTTTAGGAACACGCTTAACTCACAAACAGAACTAAAAGGAGCTTAGTTTCTAAATATAGGATCAACATGCTCTTTAATCCACCTGGTTTAGAAGAGAAAATAAACCAAGGGGGACAGGGAAAGTGCAAGGAATTCACGTTAAATAAAACCTGACTAGTTCAGAATCTGTGATCATTTGAAAGAGGTTTAAGTAAAGCGTAAATACTTAAAATGTTAAATGCTTAAAATTACCCTGGATTTTTATGTTTAGAACATAAATTATCCCTCTGAAACATTCAACTGTACATATCAGGCCTTTAAACTTCTATTTTTCTGTTACTACATTTTCTCTACCATATGAACACTTGTCTGACCTGGTTCCTTTCCTTACCAAATCGCAAAAGTGCCTGATTACATAAACATAATCATTCCGAGTTCTCTATTCTCTGAACACCTCTGAAGGGATACAAAAAAACTCACATACACGTTGGCAGAATCTAACCAAAACAACTTACAATTTAACATGAAATTCTAACAAAATATCTACATTCTTTTTACGCTTACAGCCTTTCAGAAAGATTCACATTTTGATTCATAAAAAGAAAAATTAGTTTCAACAATTTAATCACTATTTTGTGGAATGAAATCAATTTTTTTCCATGATTAATATAGCTATTCACAGTGACTGTTACAAAAGCAGCTGTGTCGTCAAGGGGTTTTAGTAGACGTCTAAATTTGAATATAAAATATGGAAAACACACATTTGGAAATTTGTACCAAAAAACATCTTCAGTATTGTTATCGGTCTTAATTTCAATGTAAATTAATTCTACCAGGATACACTATTAAAGCATTACCATCCAAAACATTAGAGAGCACAGTCTAATCAAAATAAGCAAGGTTTCAATGACTTGAACCAAATTATGTTTACATAATTGCCAAATAAGTCCAAAGTAAAAAATTCTCAAAAAAAAAAAAAATTACACCACACCACAGCAGCACCCTGTAAACAATGTTTTTGCTGTTAAAAGGAGCTTTTGACATAATTTTTATGTGAAAAATTGTGTTGAACAAACCACAGCTCATTTCATTCCATCTCTTATATTTGGGTACTAAATTATCTCAAAATTAAATGCTTAAGACCAGTAAATATCACCAACAAAAGCTATTTTAATCCACAAATTTTTAAAGGTCATGTTTCCCAAATAATTTGCACATCTAAACAAAACGGTCACTTTAATAGCCAGCACTCACTTAAAATAATTACTTGTCATGAGAAATGTTCCAAAGGCACCGCAAATTTCCTTGTGAAAAACTGACACAATTTACTTTAGAATAGTCACTCACCACTTCTTCCAATGCAGCACTTCGCCCAAAAGAACAAGTGAGGTGTGTGAGGCAGTTAACAAAGGAGGAGAAAAGTTCACTTGGAATGGCAGTTAAAACATTTCGTGGGAACACGGTTATCAGGTTGCTGATAATGCTAGAGATCCCCACAGCTTCAGAATCTTCTATTTCAATTCTAAAACCAAGGAATGAGTATTATTAAGTGGCAGTAAAAGAAAAATTATTAATATAGTAAATCATTTCCAAACAAGCAAGTATCGTTACTGATTCATTTTAAAAGGTATGTCTCTGTTTATTAATTTCAAATTACCCATATGACTTTACTGCAAAATATAAGGGGGAAAAATAACTAGTTTCTTTTTTTCTTCTACTGTTAAACACAAAACGTAGAGCTCCTTTTTCAGCTGCAAAGGGCAAGTATACCTACCCATTGATAGTATTCAGTAATCCCTCAATGAAGTGTGCTAGATAATCAACTTGTGATCCTTCATCAGGGAAGATGGGTCCATGAAGAGAAGCTAACTGGGCAAGGCACTGCAGAGAATCTTGTGCCATATCTGAATCTTCTCTGATTTTTCGATGTACCTGTTAGAAAGAATTACTAATCCATAAATATAAATTCTTCCTTTGTAAGGGTCACGTGTCTACCATGCCGAATGAGGTAAGAGAAAAATTCACTGTAGCTTGTTATTTCTAGAAAATTAATTCCTGAATTAAACTAAATTGAAAATTGTCCCTCAGTCCACTTTACATTACAGGTCATTATTTTAAACATATCAATTGATTTTTAAATGAGGGCTACCTACATTTTGAAAATTGATCTGTCTCCAGCATGTTATGACAAAGAGAGAAACAGATGCCAGCCAGTCAGACATACTGCTTCTTCTAAAAACAGCAACAACGACAGTCATCTGTATTATGCTAACTATGCCTAGCTACAGCTTCTTGCTAAAGTTAGCAGACAAGTTCAATCAAGAGTATATAGATGCTGCTTTAGTGGAAGTAAACAGTTGCGCACTTAGAAAAGCAATATACCATTGAATCCCTAGACATTCATGCATTCATTCAACCAAAATGTAGTAAGCACATTCTTTTATTAATTCTCAGTTTGCTTACAATTTGTTTAAATCTCAGTTTAACCTACATCACTGCTATTAATAAATGCTAAAAGATTTTGAATACAAAATGTAAATTATACTTAAATCCATGTAAAGCTCACCTATTTTTTTATTTCAGTGATACAATACGGACATGAAACACCTGGTATAGTGTTTTGTATGAAGGAAATGCTCTTGAAATACTGCTCCCTAGTTTTATAGTATTAATATTCTCAGATGTTAAAGGTTTCATTTCTGTAATCTGACATAATAGAGCCAAGGAAAATTTAGTGAAGAAATATGATCATTATTAATCTTAATCCATCCAACACTTACTGTTGATGTACCATTTTGTACTTGCCAAAGTACTTAACTACTCTAGCCCTTTTCTTTCCCACACAAAGTTCTCTATTTAGTAAATGTTGTGTAACATCAAACTCATAGTTTTAGCTTATATTCACTTTGACTAGGCAAATTGTTTCTAAATTACTTCAGGTCAGAGCATTTAAGTACTCACTGGTATGCTGGGCCACAATGAACACTTAAATAAATCCTTGTTCACTGAGTCCCTTAATCCTTACTCCCTGAACTTCTCAAGGTTCTAGTAATGAAATTTAAAATACTAAATAATCTCTAAACATTACAAAGTTAGTTGATTTACTGACATGCTTAAAATATGCTATACTCTTTGGACTAGAACAAACCACAGCCCATAAGCCAAATTTGGCCCCCGCCTGTTTTTGTATGGCTGTGAGCTAAGAACGGTTGTGGTTTTTTTTCCATTTTTGTATGGTTGGGGGGAAACCAATAAAAATAATAATATTTTGTAACCTGTGGAAATTACACAGAATTCTTTTTTTTTTTTCCACCTTAAACAGAGTTTCACTCTTGTTGCCCAGGCTGGAGTGCAATGGTGCAATCTCAGCTCACAGCAACCTCCACCTCCTGGGTTCAAGCGTTTCTCCTGCCTCAGTCCCCTGAGTAGCTGGGATTACAGGCATGTGCCACGACGCCTGGCTAATTTTTGTATTTTTAGTAGAGACGGGGTTTCGCCATGTTGGCCAGGCTGGTCTCAAACTCCTGACCTCAGGTGATCCGCCCGCCTTGGCCTCCCAAAGTGCTGGGATTACAGGCATGAGCCACCACGCTCGGCCAACATTCACATTTTAATGACCATCAGTAAGTTTTACTGGAACACCGCCATGCTTATTTATGTATCATCTATGGCTGCTTCTATACTACAATGGCAGTGTTGAATATGAACATATGACCTGCAAAGCCTAAAGTGTTTACTCTCTGGCCCTATACAAAAAATGTCTGCAAATCCTTGGTCTAGAATACAAATATTTTTCAAACTATATTCTAATGTATTTTAAGTTTTATATAGTAAATTCCAAGTACAATAGACAAATTCATATATGCACACTGTCTAGTTCATAAACTTCTGAACACAACTCACTCTTATAAGTTCTTTATCTGAAATCTGTAATTAAATTTTTGTCACGATGCCTTAGAATCTAATCAGCATTTAAGCATGATATCCAGGGATATATTCTGTCAACAGATACAATGTAATATGGGACAATAAGAATCCATCTCACAATCTTGAATGTTCATTATGGTCTCAAAGCGAGCAATCAAAAGAAAAAATACCCTCAATGAAATAGCTAATGAAATAACTAAAAATAAAGTTAAAATAAATAACTGTCTTTCGAGACGGTATGTGCTGTTCAAGCTTAATTTATGTTATCTGAAATATAAACCACATAAAACTAATAATAAATGCTTAATTTTTATACAATATAAATTCTTGCCTTTCTTCCAATGTCATCATTACAAAAGAGTTCCTCCATATCTGAACATGTATTTCAATATAAACTGTATTATAAAACAGAAAGCTGAATCACCACCTGAATATGGGAAAGGGACAGAGGGATAAGGGAAAGCAAAGCCCAGCAGGACGCCTAGTGAGGTGAATGGCAAGGATATGCATCAAGAAAAGGAAGACAAGGAAGGAGAAGCAAGTAAGGAAGATGACGAATTCTACTGGAACATGTTAAATCTGAGATGTCTGTGGGCCATCCAAATTAAAACATCCAGTAAGCACTTGGATTATAAGGCTCTGAAACTCTGGAGCAGGCTGTGCTGAATATAGATGTAGGAGTCATCTGGGAACTGGTGCCTGAAGTCCTACGTGTTGAAGAGAGAGCCACAGGAAAGTGTACAGAGTCAGCAAAGTTGAGAATTAAGATAGGAATGCCAATATTTACGTGACGAGCAAAGAAGGAAGAGACCATAAGCGAGATCAAGAAGACTCTGGTCAAAAAGGTAGGAAGAAAACACAATGAAAGTGGGTTTTTTTTCCAAGACCTTATAGAAGGAAAAAAAATCAAGAAGTTTGTAAACTTCTATAGGGCAGAACGCAACCCAAAGTATTCCAACATATTTAAAGTCTTATGATTAACATATTTAAAGTCTTGCTCTTATGCAACAGTATATTGATGCTTATCCAAATCTAGCACAAGTGATATCCAGTGGAAAAGTGCTTTAAAGTAGGCAATAAACTCATATAACTGAAACTAAATTTAACCAAAGTTAAATAAAAACATTAGCCATTGTCATTTTTAAAACAAGTAACTAACTTGTTCATAAACTGCTTAAGTGAAAATAGCTACAAACACAAAAATTGTTCAAATAAAGCAAAAAAGGGTTAACTTTCAAATTCAAAAGTTATTTGCATGTGGTTGTTCACAGCTGACAGGAGCAGCTGTCTGGTTTGTCTAGACAGCTGTTCAGATCTGGTAGAGTTGTTTCCAGTACTGCCAGCAAGTTTTTCACCTTTTCAAAAACTGCTGGAGTGGAATCTACTTTCAGTCAAGTGCATAATACAAAGACTTGGACTTGGATTCGTATCAAAACAATTCCTGTCAGATGAGGCAGGCAACGGAATTTTAAAATTTAGTTACAATTATCTCTTTGATCTTGATAGTGGTTTTAGCCATCATTTCTCTGATTTTAAAAAGAAACCACAAGGTGATTTAATGCTCAGTCTGAATATTTCTATAGAAAGTATCTTTTATATATACCCATGGATAGATAACCTTGTTCTAGACATTTTAAAATACATACCACATAACTACTTTATTTTAAATGGTTCAATCAGAAAAAGGCAGTTGAAGGGCTCATCTATATTTTTAAAACAAATGAAAAGAAACTAAAATCAACAATTGGGATTAAGCAAAATAGCTTTTTTACTTTTAATTGATTTTTACTTGGGCTTTTGTCCATGTCATTATATCTAACTAACTTGTATATTCCCCCTATAACTGCAAATTAGCATCCAACACATAAACACACACATACGAATTGTTTTTCCAGCTTTTGACTGTTTTATTGGGGATACACATTGGCCAATGTGGGAACATACTGCTTACATCTTGATATTTAGCCAATAATAAAGAGGACTGTCTAAAGTTATACATGAGATAAACTGCTATTCCATAATACCAACTTAACCAATGACTCATAAATATAATAAGTATAAAACCTACACTCTAGAATAGCAGTTCTCAAACTGTGGCCCAGGGATCCCTGAAGCTTTTTAAAAGCCTGTCAGGTTGCCTGTGAGGAAAAAACTATTTGCATAATAATATTAAGGCAATATCTGCGTTTCCCATTCTCACTGTCACACAGGTAAAAAGTGGAATTTCCCCGAGGCCACATGATGTGTGATACTGCAACTAACTGAAGGCAGAAGCAGGTAAGATAATCTGGCTGTCTTCTATTAAGTCTGATATTATAGATTTACAAAAATGCAAAAACAATGCTATTCTTCTCATTAAACTTGCTTTCTTTTCAAAAATATAGTTAATTAAAATGTTACTTATGTTAATATGTAATCGTTTCTTATTGTTACTTTTTAGCACATTATTTTGTAAAGTTTTGTTTGAATTTTTAACAGGATAAATATAACCTATATAAAGAAAAGCTCTTTGGAGTTCTCAATAAATTTTTAAGAGTATAGAGAAGTCCTGAAATTACAAGTTTGAGAACTTCTGCTCCAGGATATTAAGCCCTTCATAACTATGTGACATTTTTATAAATTAGCAAGAACCTTTTAAAATAATTTCTGTTTAAGCAGCCATATTGATAAGAAGACAAGACTTGAGGGGAGAAAAGCAATCTGTTCTGATTTACTTAAGAAACACGCCAAGGCATTTCCTCTTTTCTATGGCTCTTGCTACCAGAGATGAAGACTAAAACTTACTGTGAAGAAAAGCTCCATAACTCTGCTGTCCAGAAGAGTCTCCCGCCAGGACTCTGTTGGCTTCAACAGCACATTTTGCGAGGATTCAAACATAGCTATATAATGTCTGCCCAGTTATTTGGTGTCAAGGTCAACAACAATAACATTCTTACTTTGTCTAAAGTATAAGTATATCCTAAATATAACAGGAGCCATCTAGAAAGAATTTGTAATGGTAACAGTTTAAGCCTCTTCACATATGCTACATAATTCATGCATGAAGCTAAGGAATAAAAGGCATTAAGTGCCTGGGGAAAAAAAGAATGTTACAGGAATGTAAGGTAATGCTTTCATTGTAATTATGTGTCATGCTGTAGGCATACAGAAACTTTGAGAACCAGAGAATTTAATGGTGGCAACAGAAGGAAAAACACTTACTGCAAAGCATATGCCAAAATTCATGTAAAAAGAACCAATTTCTGCAAGTTTATCCCATCATTTCCCCCAATATCTTGCAACAATTAACACCACATATACAAAATGTGAGTTTCATATAGTCTACTTGGAAAAATAGCATTTTTCCAGAAGAAATATATTCACTGGGAAAACAAAAGAACAAAAAGAGTAAACACACATAATATTAAAGAAAAAAAACTCCCACAGGTCACAGTATCTAAATATCAAGACAAAGAAATAATCTATTGACAAAAAACTTTATAGATGCTTATTTAAAATTCCCACAGACTAAAAAGCAATTTATATGGTGTTCAGGCATTCAATTTCAAACATGCTTCAAACAGAATACTGTTTTACCATAAATAAAGTAACCATCATATATTTGTAGGTTTTTATGAATACGGTTCATTGATACTGCCACAGTAACTGAGGCTTTTAAGAAATGAGAAAATTTGGCCGGTCACGGTGGCTCACACCTGTAATCTCCACACTTTGGGAGGCCGAGGCAGGCGGATCACCTGAGGTCAGGAGTTCGAGACCAGCCTGGACAACATGGTGAAACCCGTCTCTACTAAAAATACAAAAATTAGCTGGGCATGGTGGCAGGCACCTGTAATTCCAGCTATTTGGGAGGCTGAGGCAGGAGTCGCTTGAACCTGGGAGGCAGAGGCTGCAGAGAGACAAGATCACACCATTGCACTCCAGCCTTGGTGGTAGGGAGAGGCTCTGTCTCAAAACAAACAAACAAACAAAAAACAGTGGTTATGCCCCTTCCATTGGTAATCAAATGCCCAGCTAAAATACTTTGACTATGCAACATTCACATCACTCAATGAGAAATCTTATGATAATCACCCAGCGCTATCGTCTGAAAAAAGTAGATAGAAATTCAAATACTATATTTTGAGTAAAGTCTAAATCGTTATTTTTACAGAAAAATTATTCACAGGGAAAATTAAAGGCTATAATAATGCTCTGGAAACTTTTTTTTTTTTAAAGATTATTGCTTAACCCCCTTTAAAATAGCTAATACTATTCTGTCTCTGAAGAGCAAGGAGGGGCACTATGAGTTGTTTCAAGGAGAAAAGTCACTGCTTGTTTCTGAAAAGTCACCCCCAAAATCTGCAACTCTATTCGACTGATTTACAAAAGTGAAACTCAAGTCTGGTTCATTTAAACTTCCCTTCTCTCTTCCTTTATCTGCCCCCTTGTGGAGGTACAGGGAAAGAGGTGAAGGTCAAAAAAGCCAAAAGAAAGAAGCCCGATTTTAAAAAGAGGGGGAAAAAATCAGCCCGTGAACCCTAAGAGCTATCAATATAGAGTGAGTTCATTTTCTTAAGAGGCACAGATCGTGGTCTAAGGTCAATGCTGTGTTCCTCACCCAATACTACAATATACTGATTTATCTGACACTTAGGATTTGCTTCAAAATATTCTGGGGATGGCAGAAAGAGCACAGATGAAACAAGACTGGCTGTTTAAAGCTGGGTATTCTCTCTACTATTGTGTATCTTTGAAATTTTCCACAATAACGGATGGCAAAGGCTATAGTACGTGAAATAAATCTTCTGAGTAAGGCAATCAATTTTTGTGTTTTGTGTGTGTGTGTGTACTTTTTGTTTGTTTGTTTTAATGAGACAGGGTCTCACTACGTTGCCCAGGGAAGTCTTGAACTCCTGAGCTCAAGTGATCCTCCTGGCTCAGCTTCCCAAAGTGCAAGGATTACAGGCATGAGCCAGCACACCTGGCCAATTCTTCATACTTCATAAAAATTTAAATATCTTTCACTTACTGTTTTCTAGTTTTCTCTTTATTTTCAATATGCCAAATCTAACAAACGAAATATACGCATGTTAACATTTTCAACTAGGAAAATAACGATTTTGTAATATTTCGTATGCTTATAAAAGGAGTCATGAATTTATTTTTAAATTATATAGGATATGAGACAGATAAATGGGTTCATATAACCATAATAAAATGGTTGGCCCCAAAGCTGACCATTTACCATTTTAGTAGCTAGCAGATGTGTGATCCCTCAGAGGAAGAAGGCAAATACTTCAGGTGCTGTAACTGCAAGAGAATGAAAGCCTAAACCTCCCTGCAAGAGCTGCAGACAGTTCAAGTACAGAGGAAGAATACAGGTGGCAGAAGCAAAGGGAATCATATTTATAAATTTTGCTACTTCTGGATATATGAAAAACTATATTCCAAGGAAATGAGGAGAGTCTCTCACATTCTAATTATGCCTTCCAGGTATGATACAGCAAGGGGGGCAACAGTGTGTTTTGGTAAGAGGGAGATGATAACCTAAAGATTCAATAAATCTTACAAAAGTATCAGTAAGAAAATACAGGAAGAAATCTTACAAAAGGAAACTATTAAACCTAAACCAAAATTCTCATATAATTCTCTCCTCTATCTTTTTATAAATTATAAAAAGCATATACTCTATTAATAGTTCTGGATATCAATTATTTACATTAAGGGAAAATGGATATGAGTTTTATTTTAAAAGGGCTTTTCCCAGATATAAAATGGAATTCATTGCAATGGCTCATGTAACATCAGATTCAAAATAACCCTGAAATCTGATTTTTTAAAATCTTGGTTTAGCCTCTCCTAATCATGGTCTGTTTTTCAGCACACTGTCCCTGGTGCCCAATTCTATGGCCAATTTTCTTCAGATGTTGGAAACCAGAATATATTTAAGATTATAATTCCTTACATGTGGCCAAGAGCATGGGAGATTTATGAGTTAGTATGTAATATCTATCAGAAAATACCTTTCCCCATAATTATTACAAAACTCCATGTTACTTTTGTTTTCCAACTCCGAACCTGGAAAGGATTTTTATCTCCGGCATGATATTTGCCTTCTAACAAAAATGCACACTTGTAATGCTCCATGCAAAGAGGCTACACTTACCTTCCACTGAAAAATTAATCTACAACACTGCAGACTTCACTACCTTCTATCAGCCAGCCTGGCAATACCACTAATAATACCACTATTATATACCATAATAAAAATGCACATGTACTATATTATACTTTTCATAGGACACAATTACAATCCTGTAACTACAAATCATATCCCACTCTACTAAAAAAAATTATTCCCAAAAGCATTTAAATAAAAAACATAAAACAAAAAGAACAGTATAATAAATGTTTATATGGAATGGCATTATAATGTTTATACAGAACAAACGTTTAAAGACAATGCTATTCTGACAAGAAATATGTTTTAGTTATCAGACTGTACCGTGAAACTGCTGAAGTTGCTGCCCCTGAATAAGAGACTATGCCGGCTTTTATATGGAAGGAAGGCTTACTATGCATTGTATAATGTTTAATATTACCTAAAATATTGTTATTATTCATGTACATGCATTACTTTTCAATTTGAAAAACAAAACCAGTGAAGAGCATATCACAATGTGGGCAGAATAACGATACACAAATCTGGACCATATCTTTATATTCAAAATAATATAAACAATTAAGGTAATTCATTTTTAATCAGGTATTCTCAAATGACTATTTCTATCTGTATGTATAAGAAATAAAAAAATACCATTTCAACCCCTGATAATTCTTAATAATTCTTATAAGAAATCAAAAAAATACCATTTCTACCCCAGATAATTCTTAAATTCTTAACTTAAAAAACAAACAGAACCACTACCACCAGAATTCGGAAATCTAGCACTACTATTCTTAAAGCAATATTTTAAAAATAACTTCAAGGTTAAATAAAGCAAGACATTCATTTCAAAATAATTTTAATAAAACAATAGTTTCCTTTTAAAACTTCCAAAAACTTGGTTTATAGTCACCACTTTAGCATTTTACAATATCTGGACATTACATTGCTTTATCTTTTACAACAAATATGTCACCAACAAAAGAACAGTTTGACAATGAACTGATTATTTACTAAACTGTCTTTTATTACATGCTAGTCAAATTTTATGAGACACACAAGTCACAAAAGATTGGAACTAAATAGCTATTATTTCACCGAAGTTCAAATAAGAGTGTAATTCAAGAATTTTCTTGGGCTATGGCTTTATATATTTTTCTAAAATAAATACTGAATGCATGCAATTTATATTTTTATCAGAATAATTCATTTGTAACCAAACAAAACACAATTCCAATAAGAAAGCCAAACAGAGCTGCTTTCAGTCTTTTGCTAACCCTCTATCTTAAAAAAAATCTATCATACACATCTAATCTTACTTTACACCTTCCCATGTTCTCACCAAATTAAAGAATCAGGACATTTAGTACAGTAATTTTTTTTTTTTGGTCTCTGTACCAAATACAAGTCCACTCCCTCTTAGCAAGGGTTCCCGCAAGGGATCCAATTCTGAAGTGCTAAAACCCAACCAGTCTTCTAAGCTCAACGCCATCATAATCCGTTGGAAAATCAGTTCCAGCTACATATAAATTCAACTGCACCACAGAAGAGTGAAGAATCAACTCTCCATTCCCTGCCCCCTCTCCCACAACAATCCTATCTAGCTCTACAATTCTCCACTTAGGAAAACTCACCAACTTCTGTGAAATCAAAGGCATATATAAATATGCCACCTGCCCTATTCTGTAACTGCATGGCCTGAGACAAACATATACCAGGCCAAGAGCCAGAAGGACAGCTTAATCGCACCCTGTACTGACTGTCACCGAATAATCCTACTAAATCTTCTGTCTCAAGTTCTCATACAACAAACGGCATTATCATTAAATACGTACATCTTAACATGAAGTGGGGAAAACATCATCTTTGGAAATACACAGGTCCTTAACTATGCAATTAAGTTTATCCACTAACACTTTCAGTAAGGGTATCGTTTTGTGATTGTGAATGACACTCAAAAGAATAATTAAATGAGGCATACAGTAGCTACACATTATCCTCAAGCAAATATGGACAATCTGAGAATTTCCTTTGCCTATTCTTATAATTACTTTACAATATAGAAAGATCTTATAGCAACAATGGGCATTTCACATAAATAATAAATGCTTTACTCCCTTCATCTTTCCACACTATTTTTTACCCTACTTCATCAGTAAAACAAAGTTTCAGGAGCTACAGCAAGCCCATTTTCTTCCTTAAATATTTAATCCCTTTGACTATTAAATTTTCTAACAACAAAAACTGCTACTTCTCCTTCTGGCACATCACAAAACCACTGACCCCAGTCTTATAGACAACACAGTGCAAGCAACCACAAATCCTTTGAAATACAGGAGTGACCTTACCTGAATGTTTTCCCAAGCCTTGCCTCCAAATAGTAAAGGTTGGCTTTACTGGAAATCCAATTTAGGTGAAAGCTTCTGTATCCCATTACTACTCTATAATCCAGTTAGCTTTCTCCAAGAGATTAAGTTTAAAAAAAAAAAGTTTACCAAAATCAAATCAGATCCACAAAAATAGAATACCAATAAAAGGCAGTGTAACCAAACTAAAAAAAGAAGTATCACTGAAGCCAACATACCACACATACCTGCCAAACATTCTTGTTACAAAATGATATTGTCATTTATGATTAGCATTGCCAAAACCCTTAAGCATTTATGGACACCAGGTGAACTACTAGCCGAACTATATTTGTAGTGAACAAACATTGGAAAACTGAGCTAATACTTCTGAACGAGCTTCTTTCAATAATTAAATAATAAATATATAATAATAAATATTTGCTGAGCATCTGTGCTAGGGCTCAACAATGCAGTGAGCAAAACCATGGCCCATGCTTTCATGGGGCTTCATGCAGTAGGTAAACAGACACTACTGTTGTCCCTCAATATCCGGAGGGGGAATGGTTCCAGGACCTCCCGTGGTTACCAAAATCCACAGATGCTCTGATATAAATCCAGAGTCTCTGATATAAAATGGCATCATATTTGCATGTAACTTATAAACATCCCATATACTTTAAATCACCTCTAAATTAATTATAATACCCAATACCATGTAAGTGCTATGTACATTGTTGCACTGTTTTTAAAATTTGTATTTTTTAATTGTTGTATTGTTATTTTTTATTTATGATATTTTTGATCCTCAGTTGAATCCAAGGATGTGGAACCCACAAATCTGGAGGGCTAACTGTACTTAAATAATCTAAGGAATGAAAAATTACAGCTAAGGGAGCCAAATGGGGAAAAAATCATATACAACATGCATAGGGAGAAAATAGCAAAAGAAAGCCAACCTGGTCTAGGCTGAAGTACAATTAGGAGGTGATCAGGCAAAGAGAGAGCACCCAGGCAGAGAAGCAGTGTGTGCAAGGAACAAGGCAGAAGGAAAGCCGGCCTGTGAGTGCAGCTCTACCAGAAGAGCTATGGAGGTGGTGATGAGACTGCCCCGGACCCTAGCGCCCACTTTCAAATGGGGATGATGGTATGATGCAGCATCACAGGACCAGGACACTTTCTTTGCACAACAGTGATCTAAAACAGAATGAGAAGCAAGTGAATTTTGTCTCAAGAGTCTCAGAGTAACATGGGGCTACAAAGTGCAGAGGAATTTGCTCTCTGGGCCACAGACTGATTTTTAACATCTACCAAATCCCAAGAAACTGTGGACTTTGCACCACTGGGTCTGGGTAGGTGGATACTTTCATAAATCACCTGCTGCACATAGAAAAGCTACATATAATAATCCTTAACAAATATAATGGTTTGCAGATAATACAATTATGTATATAATTCATTAGCATTAATAAGCAAGTTCAGCAAGATTACAGGATACAAGATCAACATACAAAAATCATTTGTATTTTTCCCTTTATAGTGTGAAAATGAAATTTAAAAAACAATTTACAATTGAATAATAAAAAAATACTCACAAGCCTGGGCAACACAGCAAAACCCCACCTGTACAAATATCAGCCAGGCATCATGATGCATGCCTATAGTCCCAGTTACTCAGGAGGCTGAAGTTGAGAAGATCGCTTGAGCCCAAGAGGTCGAGGCTGCCGAGAGCCATGATTACACCCCTGCACTTCAGCCTGGGCAACAGGGTGAGACTCAGTCTCAAAAAAAAAAAAAAAAAAAAAAAATGTACTTAGAATAAACTTAATAATCTTTTACTCTGGAAACTATAAAACAGCATTGAAAGAAATTTAAAAAAAAAACCTTTAATAAATAAATCCAGGCCAAGCACAGTGGCTCATGCCTGTAATCCCAGCACTTTTGGATACCAAAGCGGGAGGATCACTTGAGCCCAGGAGAGTTCGAGGACAGCCTGGGCAACATAGTGGTACCCTGCCCTACAAAAAAATTTAAAAATTAGCCAGGTGTGGTGATGTGTACCTGTTGTTCTAGCTACTTGGGAGGCTGAGGCAGGAGGATCACTTGAACTCAGAGGTCAAGGCTGCAGTGGGCCATGATCATGCCACTATACCTTAGCCTGGGTGACAGAGCAAGACTCTATCTCTAGAAATAATAATTTTTAAACATCAGAAAACTTAACTTCGTTTTTTGTTTCTGTTTTAAGAGACAAGGTCTTCCTCTGTTGCCCAGGCTGGGGTGCAGTGGTGCAATCATAGTTCAAGGTAACTTTGAACTCCTAAGCTCAAGCCATCCTCCTGCCTCGGCCTCCCAAAGTGCTGAGATTCAGGTGTTAGCCACCGTGTGCTGCCTCTACTTTCTTTTTAAAGGGTACAATGCCAGGTACAAGTAGACAATAGTTGGAGGAAATACTGATTACTCAAAAAAAGAGAGGACGGAAGAAAATACTTCACAAGGGCTTTACATATATGTGCTTTAAAATTCCATCATTCTCCTTGCAGTTCTATCAGTTTAAAAAATAATAATAAAATAAAATTCCCTCATGCTGACTTCTACCACTGTGTTCCTCCATTTTGGAAGAAACCTAGACAAAGCTGGTCAAATCAGCACTTAATAGCAAAGAAGTGTGGATCATTAAGGCAGGCAGTCCACACTACCAAAGGGCTGCCTACCTCAACCACGCCCTGGGCTATCTCAACATCTATGTCATTGGCCTAACACCACAATATCACATTTTCTTTCTGAAATCCTGACTTCTCCCCTCAAGCAATAAACAGGTTCATCTAAGCTTAAAGTATAAAACAACATTCCCTTGGCACAAACCCCCATTCCCTTGAGCTGTCAGTTGTTGCTCTTCAAAATATCTATACAGTTCAGTTGACCCTTGAATGACACAGGTTTGAACTGCACAGGTCCACTTATACTTTCACTAAAAGTTACACCAAGTGTGCCTTCCTTTCCTTACCTCCCCTTCACCTCCTCCACTTCTGCCTCTGCTACCACTGAGACAGCAAGACCAACCCCTCCTCTTCCTCCTCCTCCTGAGCCTACTCAACTAGAAGATGAAGATGAAGACCTTTATGACTGATCCACTTAATCAACACTAAATATCATTTATCTTCCTTATGATTGTCTTGACAACATTTTCTTTTTTTTTTTTTTTTTTTTTTGAGACGGAGTCTCGCTCTTTCACCCAGGCTGGAGTGCAGTGGCGAGATCTCGGCTCACTACAGGTTCCGCGCCCCGGGGTTCACGCCATTCTCCTGCCTCAGCCTCCCGCGTAGCTGGGACTACAGGCGCCTGCCACCTCACCCAGCTAATTTTTTGTATTTTTAGTGGAGACGGGGTTTCACCGTGTTAGCCAGGATGGTCTCGATCTCCTGACCTCATGATCCACCCGCCTCGGCCTCCCAAAGTGCTGGGATTACAGGCGTGAGCCACCGCGCCTGGCCAACGACAACATTTTCTTTTCTCTAGCTTACTTTAAGAATATATTATAGTACATATAAAATATAAAGTTAAGTACCAACTGACTGTTTATGTTATCAGTAAGTCTTCCAGGCAACAGTAAGCTATTAGTAAAATGTTCTGGGGAGTAAAAAGTTATATTGGAATTTTTGACTGCATGGGGGTTGGTGTCTCTAACCCCCACATTATTCAAGGGTCGATGTACTTCACTCTATACTTCATCAATTACTAATTACTACCTGATCACTGAGATACGGCTTTTGCCCGTCACATAAACAGACTTCCATATGACCAACTATGTTCTAACTGATATTCAGTGTAGATCAAAAACAATCTACATCTTACCCATCGGTAACAGACAATGTTGACTACCTGATTCCTTGAAACATCATCTATCTTTGCTTTCCAAACACTCCTTGCCTTGTTCTCCCATCCACTTGTCTTAAATGGCTTTCTTATTTTCTTTTGCTTCTTCCTGCTTTTTCACTACTGATGCACCTAAAGGTCCTGACATGGATCCTCTGCTTCTCCTTGGACCACCTCTCCTATTTCCTCAACTTCAATGGCCCCACTCTCCCACAACTTTATCTCCGCCCCTAATCTCCCTCTATAATTCTGCTAATGGTGCAGTCGACCTGTGTGAAGTGGGTTTCTAAACCGTGGCATGATGGGCATTTTTAAAGGCTTCATTAAGACATAATTCACACACCACACAATTTACCCACTGAGTGTACAGCTCAATAGTTTTAGCATATTCACAGATTTGTGCAGGCACGACCATGATCTAATCTTAGAACATTTCCATTGTACCAGAAAGACTCCATACGCTTTGGCAGTCACCTCCTACTTTCTTCCAATCACTCCAGTTAGGTAACCACTAACATTTCTGTCTCTATAGATTTGCCCATCCTGGACATTTCATAAATATGTTATCATATAATTGGTGGTCTTTTGTGAATGGCTTTTTTCACTCAGTATGTTTTCAAAGTTTACACACGTTGTAGCATGTATCAGTAATTCATGCCTTTTTATGACAAGTATATTCCCATTATATGGGTATATCACATTTTATTTATCCATTCATCAGTTGATGGACATTTGGGTTGTTTCTACTCATATAGTATTATGAATAGCCTATTCATATAGTACTGCTCTGAACATTCATGTACAAGTTTTTGTGTGGATGACTATTGATACTTTGGGCCCAATAATTGCTTGTGTGGGGCTGTCCCGTGCTTTGTAGGATGTTTAGGATGTTTAGCAGCATCCCTAGCCTCAACCCAATAGATGGCAGTAGCATTTCCCGAGTTGTGACAATCAAAATTGTCTCAAGACACCAGCAAATGTCCCAAGTATACAAAATTGTTCCTAGTTGAGAATCAATATTAAAGAGTTATGATTTGTTTTCTTTCTTCTTCTTTTTTTTCTTTTTTAGAGAGAGACTCTCACTCTATCCCTCAGGCTACAGCTAGAGTGCAATGGCACAATCTCAGCTCACTGCGACCTCTGACTTCCGGGCTCAAGCAATTCTGCCTCAGCCTCCCAAATAATTGGGTCTACAGGTGTGTGCCATCATGCCTGGCTAATTTTTTGTAAGAGATGGTGTGTAGTAGTCCATTCTCAGGCTGTTGATAAATACATACCCGAGATTGAGCAATTTACAAAACAAAGAGATTTAATTGGACTTACAGTTCCACGTGGCTGGGGACACATGGAACAATCATGGCAGAAGGCAAGGAAGAGCAAGTCCCGTCTTACATGGATGGCAGCAGGCAAAGAGAGAATGAGGAAGATGCAAAAGTGGAAACCCCTGATAAAACCATCAGATCTTGTGAGACTTATTCACTACCACGAGAACAGTATGGAGGAAACTCCCCCCTTGACTCAATTATCTCCCACCAGGTCCCTCCCACAACACACAGGAATTATGTGAGTACAATTCAAGATGAGATTTGGGTGGGGACACAGAGTCAAACCACATCATGAGGTTTTGCCATGTTGCCCAGACTAGTCTCAAACTCCTGAGCTCAAGCCATCCACGGGCCTTGGCCTCTCAAAGTACTGGGATTACAAGCGTGAGCCACTGCACCCAGCCAAGTTATGATTTCATTAGTGAAACTTTGTATGAGCGTAAATCTTGACCTAAGAACACTGTAATACAAGTTATTAACTATGATAGCATTAATGTCCTTAAATATTAATATCTAAATATTTGCTCTGTATTATTTTGTCAGTATCTCTCTATGCACATCCTACAGCCACTGCTCAGTCAGCTTCAGCTGGTGTTCCCAATATTTTACAGTCACAATTAATACAGTACTTTCTATAAGAAATTACATTTTGGGGCTGGGCGCAGTGGCTCACGCCTGTAATCCCAGCACTTTGGGAGGCAGAGGTGGGTGGATCACGAGGTCAGGAGATCAAGACCATCCTGGCTAACATGGTGAAACCCCGTTTCTACTAAAAATACAAAAAAATTAGCCGGGCGTGGTGGCGGGCACCTGTGGTCCCAGCTACTCAGGAGGCTGAGGCAGGAGAATGGCGTGAACCCAGAAGGTGGAGCTTGTAGTGAGCCGAGATCACGCCACTGCACTCCAGCCTGGGCAATACAGCAAGACTCCGTCTCAAAAAAAAGAAATTACATTTTGGTCTTGTTCTGTTGCCCAGGCTGGAGTGCAGTGGTGTGATGATAGATCACTGCAGCTTCAAACTCCTGGCCTCAAGCAATCTTCCCACCCCGGCCTCCCAAAGAGAAATGAAACCCTAAGTCCACACAAAAATTATAAATGAATGCTCATAGCAGCACTGTTAATAATAGTCAAAAAGTGGAAACAACCCAACTGTCCATCAACTGATAAATGGATTAAAAAAGTGATATATCCATACATTATGGCAATAAAAAGAATGAAAAACTGATTGATGCTGCATGCTACAAAATGGATGAATCTTGAAAACATTATGCTAAGTGAAAGAAGCAAGGATGGGTGCAGTGGATGACACCTGTAATCCCAGCACTTTGGGAGGTCGACACGGGCAGATCACTTGAGGGCAAGAATTCGAGACCAGCCTGGGCAACATGGCAAAACTCCATCTCTACTAAAAAATACAAAACTAGCAGGGCGTAGTGGTGTGTGCCTATAGTCCCAGCTACTCAGGAAGCTGAGGCAGGAGAATCGCCTGCACCCAGGAGGCAGGGGTTGCAGTGAGCCGAGATCGTGCCACTGCACTCCACCTTGGGAAAGAGTGAAACTCCGTCTCAAAAAAGAAGCCAATCACAAAGGACTACATATTATATGATGCCATTTATACGACACGTCTAGAGTAGGTAAATGCATAGACAGAAAGTGATTGCTAAGGACTGGAGAAGGTGGAAATGGAGACTAACTGCTAATTAACACAGCGTTTCTTTTTGGGATGATGAAAATGTTCTAAAACTACTGACAATTATTGCTGTACAACTCTATGAATATACTAAAAAACACTGAATTATACATTTTAAATGGGTATATATTATAGTGTGTGAATTACATCTCAATAAAACTATTATTGAGACTGGGCATGGTGGCTCACGCCTGTAATGCCAGCACTCTGGGAGGCTGAAGGAGGAGAATCACTTGAAGCCAGGAGTTCGAGGCCAGCCTAGCCAACACAGCAGGACTCCATCTCCACAAAAATTAAAACAAAAAAATTAGTCAGGGCCAGGTGTGGTGGCTCATGCCTGTAATCCCAACATTTTGGCAGGCCAAGATGGGTGGATCAACCTGAGGTCAGGAGTTCAAGACCAGCCTGGACAACATGATAAAACCCGTCTCTACTAAAAATACAAAAATAAGCTGGGTGTGGTGGTGCACACCTATAATCCCAGCTACCTGGATGGCTGAGGCATGAGAATCGCTTGAACCCAGGAGGCAGAGGTTGCAGTGAACCAAGATAGTGCCACTGCACTACAGCCTAGGCAACAGAGCAAGATTCTGTCTCAAAAATAAATAAATAAATAAAAATAAAATTATCTCAATATAAAATATAGATACAAAAAAGAAAGCAGATTAGAAAAAATTATGAATGGGGATTGTTACTGATAATTTAACACTGCTCATTTAACATGATACCATTCCAAATTATCAAAATATTTAACACTAAATACACAAATTTTCCATGATTTACTATTTGTCTATCCTAAGAGACAAATCACCTTTTATTTTATTTTATTTTATTTTATTTTGAGACAGCGTCTCTTCTGTTGCCCAGGGTGAGTGCAATGGCATGATCATGGCTCACTGTAGCTTCAACCTCCCAGGCTCAAGCAATCTTCCTACCTCAGCCTCCCGAACAGCTGGGACTACAGGCACACACCACCACACCTAGCTAATATTTGTATTTTTTTTGTAGAGATAGGGTTGTGCTATGTTGCCCATGCTGGTCTCAAACTCCTAGACTCAAGCAATCCTCCCACGTCAACCTCCCAAAGTTCTGGGATTACAAGAGTGAGCCACCGCACCCAGCAGATAAACCATCTTTTAAAAGGCATCAATTCAACCCTTTTAAACTAAGTTAAATTTGATTATTGAGACCCTTTCCATGGTACAAGGCTGCATAATTATTCCATTCTTTCCTTACTGATTGAATGGTAGATCTCCAGGTAATTTCCAAAATTAGAAATTAGTCAGAATAGAGTTCCTTGAAATTGACTTCCCTAATGAGTGCTAAATCTGTAGCTTAGTTTAATCTCACTGCCAAGTTCTTTCTCCCACACTTAAAGCTAATCCACTCAAAGAATACTTAGCTGTAGTGCAGTCAGCCAACAAATGGCACTATATGAAAAGGTCATACAAGAACTCACTCGTAAGCCATGAAGCAAAATATCCTCAAGTCAAAAACCAAGATATACTTTCTTTAAGCAAGGAATTATTTCCTTTGGCAACACTGCAGTATTGCTTATCATTTTCAGATGACGGGTTTTCCAAAGCTTTATCTAAGTACTTTATAAAATATTTTGTGTGTGTGTATCTTTTATTCAAGCTTTGTTTCCAAACTCCCAGAGAACTATTTCTTTTTATGAAAGTCACTCTCTATCAACTGTATTTTCCCTTAAAACAGACACTTTAAAATATATGCAGTGTAACTTTTGTTAATTTTTCCGTACATATATAATTAATATTTTGATAGCTCCATATGGACTGATAATTTTAAAATATGTCTCAAGGTTTTTCAATATCTTTTCTTTCCCCACTGAAAACACTGGAGCAAGAAGCTGAATCCAATCTCTCTCCCCAGCTGCAAGATCCTGTTGTGGTGGTCCCCACATCTATCACCATTTGGCTCCCCTGAATAAAGTCTGCCTTACCAACTTTATTTAAAAAAACAAACAAAAAACCTGGAACAAAAATATTGAAACACTCAAAGGGGAAATTTTTTAAAAAGCAAACCTAAGCAAGTAGGCACCTCTTGACAACCAAAAAGAATTAGTTAATATATTAAAGATAAAAAGTTGGTTATTGGAAGAAAGATGATTACAGAATAAGAATAAAAGGAAACAGTGACTGACCTTACTGTAAGCTTTGCCCCATAATGCAGCAGCTCACAGTGACTGCTTTTGGGAAAGAAATTTGGAGAGCTCACGAGTCAGACTCACTTTACCTGACGGAGCCCTTCACAGTTAATATTCTACTACGTGAATAGACTAAGTTTAAATGGAAGAAGGAGTTACACCCCACCACACTCCTTTAAATGTCATAATTTTACCAGCCACAAATAATTAGCGAGTTTCTATGTATGTAAATGTAGCTCCTCTTGGCTCTTGTTACAATAAAAATGAGTCCCATCCTAGATCTCTGATCTGATTTCACATCTATTTCCTGTCTGCTTATCATCAGTCTTTTTCTCCTGAACAGACTCTCAGATTAAAAACATCTAGAACAGGTCACATTAAATTTCCTATACCACACAGAGGCGTATTAGATCAACAAAGAAGAGTATAAAAGACAGCTATTTATATAATGAACTATTTAATTCACGGAGGCTATTAAGAGCTCAATAAATAGTAACTAACTCCTGACTATTTTAAATGTATTGTTTCATTTAATTCACACAACAATCCATACCCCCATTTTACATTTGGAAAAGTTGAGACTCAGAAAGGTTCAGGTGATTTGCCTAAGATCAGCAGAGGCTTGAATCCAGATCTATCGGACTTTACACAACAAATGGGTAGCCACTGTCTATTATTATTAACAGGCAGCAGATGTCCTAGCATAGTAAATGAGACAGCAGTTCCTTAAAGTTTATGAAATACAAATTTCTCTACTTTAAGTAACTAATTTAAAAAGCAGATATATGCATTGATAATACAACCCACTTAAACTTTTGAATAATTTCCTAAAAACAAAATTCTCATTTTTTTATATTGGTAAAGGCCCTTGAAGAATAAACATATTACTAACTTATTACCTACACTTGAACAACATCACCATCCATGAAGATTAAATTAGAGCACTCCAAACTAGCTTTAAGTCAGTCAAAAAAATCAAACATAATTACTTGTCCAAGGAAAAAATGATTCAGTTTCTTAAAAGGTACTTTCTACCTGTTTCCTTTTCCTTCCCAAAGAATATTGCTAATCTTAAATTAGCAACAGCTCAGTCATCCACCACGTTTCTACGTATTCAAACTTCTTCTACAAAGGAGTAAATAAACTGTTAAATCTTCTAGTATTATCCTAGTATCACTGTCTTTTGGCATTATAAAGAAATTAAATTCTATTTCTTAAAAAAAATCTTATTTTCTTTCAATATGTTTTATAAAAGCTGCAGAGGTGAAAGACTCCAAGCTGTAATTAAGTCACCTATGAAAATTACCACAGATAAACTATTCATTTGTTAAAAGGATATAATTTGGAGGAAGAAAGTTCCAGCTCAAGACTTGATTGGCGAGTGCAAGGTAACGCTGAAATACTGAAGACATCTGAGCATTGAGGTTTTCCCGCCTGCTGAACTCCTGCAGAACTTCAACAGTTAACATGAAGATCTGACGAAGGTCTTCTTCCTACAGTCAATAAATCACAAATATTTTATATGAAAAATTTATTCAAAATGTATCCCCTTTTAGAATCATGAAACAAAACAAACACCTTAAAATTTCCAATGGAAAACACCATTTCCTTAAGAACGTGTTCCATTTTTAGGCCTCTACTTGTAATTTACATCGCAGTATGCTTTCAAGTGACGCCAGTTGGAATACTTTTACTTGAATATAAATGCTACTTCCATAGAGAAGAGAGTCTTTGACAACTACTGCGGAGCCGGAGGAGTCAGTTGCTATAGTGCAGAGCCCTAGGATTTAAGCCAATGCCTTCACATAACTTTACTCCAGAGCCAAACAATACATACAAGACAAAGAGCCCGCACCATCTGCAATAACATTTGAAATACACGGCCTTCTGGCATTCTTCCAGACCTATTTTTAAGGCCAGCAGAGTCCCTTCAATTGAATTAGTTATATCTAAACACAATAAGTAATAAATAATAAACTAAAGATCTTTATAGAAGTATTGTTTTTAAGACTAGAATTAAACAAGTAATTTTAAACCATCAACTACATTCACCAAACCTATCAGTTCGCTATATCCTTTGAAATCACAAAACAAATCCTGAAGTACAGGCTACCATTCAACTACATAAAATAAATATTCTCATGTCATTAGGAACAGATTGAGTAAAAAGTGAATGATCCAATAATTAAAACTCAAGAACAAAACTACCAATACCTGAAAAACTCTTTTGCAGTTACCATGGAATTCCATGCTCAATCCAACGTTGCTAGTTTTACTTGAACTTGAAAATTCACTCAATAGTGCAGTCAGAATAGAACAGGCCAGAGTTTGCTGTAATTATTTGATAAGAAATAATTGTGAGGCATTACTGTTTCAATGCTTTGTTTCAATGCATTTGTTCAAACATAATAGAACATTTTCTCCCTAACTTTAGATCTTCCACTATATCTTTAGATCTTATAACAACTAGTCAGAAAATCAGATATGACAAAATAAATATTAGCTCTCCTTTCTAAGTGGTCTGGTCAGTGTTAATAGTACTTCCTCAAATGCAGTTATACAAATCCATCTAAGACTTGAACTCAGGACACACTGTTCCTACTCAACAGTGGAATTCAAACGATATTTTAAAATAATAAATGTTGAAGGTATTATTTTGTTTAATTCGCAGAACAATCTATATCCTCATTTTACATTTGAGAGAAGTGACTGGGAGTACTTATCTAAGGCCAGCTGAGATTTCAACCCATGTTTGTTTGACCCCGTTCTGTTTGTAAAATGCATTCCCAAATAGATGAAAAGCGAAATAGATTTTATAGTGTCCAAAATATTATAGCCAGGTAATACCCAAAAGTTTTTTAAATAGAAAAATGAAGATTTTTCTTCTCATTGGTTCTATCCAACAGGCTCCTAATATCAACTCATTGATTTTATTCCCAGACTATTTACAGTCAAGGTACCAAGGATGGAAAGAGGATACAAATTGTTTTGGCAACTTTCCAGGAGTTAAACAGAAATATGCACACTACCTCTGAACAACCGAAAGATTAAAGTCAAGATGATACTATTTATGCAAGCTTATCCAACAGCTGAACATAGTCATACCCACCCACCAACTGCAACATCTCTGTTCAGAAATGCTTCTGATGTCAGTACCTTGACCTTACAGATACTTATCTTGGCAAATCTTAGCAAATAACTTAATGATACTAAATTCCTAAAAACTGGCATGAAATATCTGTTGAAGGTGAGAGGTGAGTGATGGTTCCATGAGTGACTAATAGACTATCTGTCCATTTTGTATATGTCTGAAATTTTTCTTTAAAAAATGTAAACATAGGCCAGACACAGTGGCTCATGCCTGTAATCCCAACACTTTGGGAGGCCGAGGCAGGCGATCACCTGACGTCAGGAGTTCGAGACCAGCCTGGCCAACTTCTCTACTAAAAATAGAGAAACCCTGTCTCTACTAAAAATACAAAAAAATCAGCTGGGCATGATGGCGGGCACCTACTGTAGTCTCAGCTACTTGGGACACCAAGGCAGGAGAATCGCTTGAACCTGGGAGGCGGAGGTTGCAGTGAGCCGAGATTGCGCCACTACACTCCAGCCTGGGCAACAGAGTAAGACTACGTCTCAAAGAAAAAAAAAGTAAACATAAAGTTAAATTCTTATTTGCCTCTTAATGTCAACTAAAACAAGCATGACTATATAGCTAATATTTATGAAAGGCACAAAACCCCATACATTAAAGAAGTTTCTCAGACTTTTCCACACCTGGAAGTAAATGCAAATTCTCTAGCAAATCTAGAGGTATGATTATGATACAATATGGTATATATTGTTGCCTTCTGCAACAATAAAAGTTCTCTGAATGCTACTGGTTTGGCATAAACACACACACACATTTTGTAATTTTACTTCAAAATATACAGGACTTAATATAAAAATGTCCCTTCCTCCCAAAGTCTTCAAGAAACCCATTTAACTGCCTTTGTATGGCCCCAGGCACTTGGAGACAAAGAAGCCAGGCACTAAGGCCTCTCACAGAAAAAAACAGTTGATCACATATTTCTGTCATTTTACTGTTTAAAGCGATCTCAAAAATTCAGAAAGTACAATCCCTTCTTTTTTTAGTTAACAAAATTGTTAATTTTCAAAAATTTTCTTTTAAAATGATTAACGATTATAGTGCCAGCAATTAACATTAGACAGATACATTTAAATAACATCAGGATCAACTATAAACATGATTTTTAAACACAGCTAGGCTTTGGTGGGGAAAGCAGATGTTAAATCAAATTAATGAGATTCAGAGAAAAAATTTAATTCACAATGATCTAACGAAGAATCCCAAGATCCTAGGATCCTGAAAACAATTTTTCATTTAGACTTGGCTTTTCACTTATCCTTTCTAATACTCCAGTCAATAAAACATTATAAACACATCTAAATGTTTGAGAAAACTTGTCTTACTAAAAAAGGAAATTAATTTCTGAATCTCAGATGAGATAACCTATTAAAAACAGAATTCACACCTAACATATAAAAACCTACAAGCTGAAAGAACCTAGAAGCACTCATTAAACAAATCCTTATTCTTACAAATAAATAATCTATACTAATTTTTCACAAGTAATTTACAACTTTCCACAGACTGTGTTTTACTGCATTCACTACAAAATGGCTTATTTTAAAACTATCACCATATTCAAGTTTTCAGGAACATCTCTCTAATTAATGATCACAGCCATACGTACTCACAAAAGCTTTACTTTTTCACATGAAATAAACATTTCCCAAGATAACATGTGGTTTATGGTCAAGATGAGAAACAAATGAGTGAAGGAGAGGGGCACGGCAACGACAGGTGAAAGCCCTGCTAAAGCTACTCCTGCAACTACAAACTTCATCAGACAAAACAAGGAGCCCTGGTGGCATGGAACTGCTTTTTAGTTACAGCAATGAATATATCCCTCCAAAACAGCAAACTTCCACACTAATGAAGTACAAATTCACCCATAAAAACAAGTACATTCTTAATCGATGAGAATTTAGAACAAAATGCAATTATAGACTTAGCCCCCTGAACACACAAGAATCTTTCGTTTTTAAATAATTTTTTCATCATACAAAAATATACTTCTATCTTAGAAAAACTAGAAATTGTAGAAAAGCACAAAGAAAATAAAATTGTCTACAATCCTACCATCCAGGAGTTATTACTGGAACATTTATAGCGTTCCAATTTTTTGATGCACAGATATAAATTTTTATATACCATTGATATAAACCCATATAGTTTTACATTCTACTTTTCCACTTTATACCTTGAAATAAAAAGAAAAAAAATTTAAAAACAAGTGTGTTCTATTTAAATATACCACTTAAAGACTTAAGAAATACATAAAAATAAATTATCATACAGCATTGTTAGAGGTATTGCAAGAAATCAAATATTCTGGCTTTAACTGTACCCTACGATTATCAGCTTCCAAAGAACTAAAATTCAATAGGATATTTTCATCATTAAAATATACCAAATAGTATAAGCTTTCCTTAATTGGAAATCCTGTAGGAATATGAGATTACTATCACAAATATTAATCATACTACACTGGTCTGGCTCAAGGGTGCCAAATGAATAGAGACTCCTGGGGAATGATGAATAATTAAACATTGATTATACATTAAGAGAGCAAAGTACTTCAACACATATCAACAAAGTATTTCTTCCTATTCATAGGGGAATTAAACATATCACTAAATATCTAGGACTCACTTCTAAATATGTTTGCTCATTTTCAATATTTAATTATGGATTAAGTCCCCTTAAAATGAAGTTACTCTCACATTGTGTTGTAATGAAGATAGCTAGGGAAGCAAGCCAAAAATAAAACTCCCAAGGGAGAACAGAGGACAGCTTCTTCCCAGGACAGAGAGAGGAAAGAAAAAAAATTAAAGCATCAAATCTGCCTAGAGGAGATCACCAGCTTTAGCTTTTCTTACCCTTGGAGAATGTTCTTATCTGCCTCCTTCAGACTGTTAGGTCTCAATGGGCATCCCGAGTGCACTACCCCCTAACTCACCCTCTACTGACCAGTATCTTCAAGTGCTGCCTCTCTGGCTTTTGTCAAAGTCAGAGCTAGATATTTTTCCATATCAGAGACAGTGGCTCTGATACTTAAGACAGCCGGAAACAAAAGCTGTAGTAATTAAAGTCAGTGAATTCGGATCAAAGTTGACTAACTAACTGATTGATAAAAGATTGCCATACTAAAATACACAGGAATTTGCCCAGTATAAAATACCAATCTTAAGACTTCTAAGAGGTTAATACAACAATACTTCACTTATCTAAGATCATAAAGAATTAAGTTAATATGCTAATTTTATAAATGCAGCAAGCAAACATTTTTAATGAAACTTCCTATAAATTTTTCTTAAGGAATTATTTCTATGGCAATTATTATATGGTATTATAGTTAAGTGACTACTTGGAAGCTACTAAAACATAAGGGGCCTTCCATCCATTGGCAATGTGGTGCCAGATCCCAGTGCTTGTTGATTTATGTCTGCTTCATAGCTTTTCTCAGTCATCCTTTGTTGTTGTCTATCATTCACTGCTGCTGGCAATTTAACTGCCACTAACAGGTAGTTCTAAATGGATCGTTTTCATTTGCTCACAAGTTAGAAACCAAGTAAAATTTATTAAAATTACATCTAAAATAAATGATAAATAAAAACACTCTGCAGGACTCTTTCAGGAGTCCAATACAAGAATCCTGTTGTTTGAATCAGTTAGAAAATCTGGGCTCTAACAGTCCAAGATTTCCTTCTTCAAATAACTGTGGTCAAAGCCCTTCATGTACCTTGACCTCAGCTTTCTCATCTGTAATGAGGGCTACCACCCTCTGCCATGCCTAATTTGCATAATTGTCCTAAGGCTCAAATTGCATAATGCTTAAAAATACCATGTAATTATACTAGGTTACAAGAAGGTAAAGTAGCAGCTGTATTTTTTATCATTATCATAAAAAATTACAACCACCTATTTCGGCTTTTTTTATTCTATTCCTTGATGATGATCTACATTCTGCAAAATTAAAATTACTAAATGTGTTACACCACTTAAAAAAGAGAGCTATAACTGAAGCTGTATCACTAAAGCAATATAGTAGATGTTCAGTAAATGCTGTCTGGATTAATGAATCAATGTTTACTTCTATGCCCAGCACTATGTTAACATAACAGAAGTTGGAAAATAAATGATGTGTTCCCTATTTTTTGGTTGTTTATAAATTTCTACAAGAAAATTTTTAATATGTCAAACAAGTAGAAGACAATGCAATGAGGTGTCAAGGTTATAAAAAAAAGTCTAATTGTCTTCTTTCATTGAAGTACTGAAAATTCACAAGTTAATTCGCTGGCTAACAATTTAAGTAACTCTTATCTTCACATTGAAATTCTTAGACCAGCATTCTCATTTATTTCTAGCAAAAGCCATTAATTTCAAGCTAGTGAAAAAATGCCCTTCAGAGATAGCTTGCCTTACTCACCAGCTTACTGTCACAAGCCCAAGATACTCAAACACTAACTCCAGCTGACAAAATAAAATACTCTTGTTCAGAGAGAGGATTGTCTCTTATAATAGCCTGGCTCTTACCCCAGGAGCTTTATTACCAAGAATAAACTTTATGAAAGGTTGCCATACATAAAGCAGACTTCCAGCTACTCTTCTATGCAAACATCAATGAGACTTATGATAAGAGAGATTAACTTGGCTATCACATCCAGGGGCTGCCGTAGACAAGTGAATTTCTCACCCACTTCTCTTTAGTATGGCAAAGAGGAAGAACGGAGACTTAAATGCTAAATTAAACAGCTTTAAAAGTGATTTAACGTATGCCTACTGCTTTCAAAGGAAATAAGACTAATATGAATTATATATTTAAATATAGATTAAAATTTTACCTTAAAATAAAAAATTTTGCTACTTTCCTAGGAAGGCAAGTTTCCATATCCCTCCCAAATTAGTATTGACAGCAGGTCTGACACTACTGCAAACTGAGATGAAATAACCACGTAACCTTTATAATTATGGAAGAAAACATCATAACTGCCCACAAGCTTGAAATAACATTATTTAATAATCATACAGGCATAAATTAACTAAGAATACATCATTTTTTATACAAATTAGATATAATCTTTCCATAAAACTATCTGTAGAGAACCAAGTCTTTAAGATACTTCTGAAAGCATTTAAAGAAAGCCTAATGTGTTGGTTACCTGTATTTTTAAAAAATACACACAAATTGGCAGAGTGTGGTGGCTCACACCTGTAATCCCAGCACTTTGGGAGGCTGAAGTGGGCAGATCACTTGAGGTCAGGAGTTCGAAACCAGCCTGGCCAACATGGCAAAACCCCATGTCTACTAAAAATATAAAAATTAGCCGGGCATAGTGGCATGCGCCTGTAGTCCCAGCTACTCGGGTGGCTAAGGCATGAGAATCACTTAAACCCAGGAGGCCGAGGTTGTAGTCAGCTGAGATCATGCCAATGCACTCCGGCCTGGGTGACAGAGCAAGACTCTGTCTCAAAAAAAAAAAAAAAAAAAAAAACCACAAATGATTAGTTTTCACTCATAGCATAAATATTTTCTTCTGCTTTTCCATACTTAAAATATTGTTTGAGAGAAAAACACATGATTTATTATAGTTCACTTCCTAAGATTCTATGAAGAAAGCAGTGAGAGACTACTAGGGAGAGAGCACAAATACTTGCTGAATAGAAGTGAATATTATCACATTTATTTTACATATTAGTGAACTAATGCCTAGAGAAGTTAATTTAAGTTAGGTTAGGTTAGCAATAAATGGCAGAGCTGGGATTTAAACCCAAGTGTGAATCCAAAATCAGTGTTCTATTATACTACACTGCCCCTAAACCTGTATAAATGCAAACATGAGACTAGTACAGGGAAATGGACCATCAAAAATCAATTCTTGGCTGGACGTGGTGGCTCACACCTATAAGGCTGAAACAGGAGGATCACCTTGAGGTCAGGAGCTCAAGACAACCTGGGCAACATAGTGAGACCTCATCTTTACAAAAAAATTTTAAAATTAGCCAGGTACAGTGGCACGTACCAATAGTCCCAGCTACTCAGGAAGTTGAGGTGGGAGGATCACTTGAGCCCAGGTGATCGAGGCAGCAGTGAGTTATGTACATGTCACTGCACTTCAGCCTAGGCGACAGAGCGAGGCCCTGTTTCTAAAACAATAAAACAAACAAATGAAACCAATACACTTCAAAAGCGAAGGGGGAAAAGCCAGACTACATACAGACAGTTTCTGGCCAATGAAGGTTGATGGAAATGTCCTTCTAGAAGAGGTGTGAAGGGAAAATTAGTTACCTGATTTAATGGTTCATGAGGTCAACCCTTTCTTCATCTATAGAAAACCTTTAGTTAATTTTCTCTACTTTTCAAATCTCTCTTAAAAATCACCTTTATAAAGAAAGTTTCTAGCCAATACTAAATCAATGTTCTGATCAGTTATCATTCTCCTTTCTTACAGAGGTTTTAATCATCTTGTTCACTGTCATTTATATCTGAGACTAAGAAAATATTAAGTAAATTCTTGAACCACTTACAAATTCTTAACAGTCCAAGAAGACAGGATGATATATGAAAATGTCTCAACTTCATTTTTTAGGCCTTCCTAATGAGCTAGTTTCAAGCTACTGGGCAAGGACAAATAGGGACAGTGTATGCATTTAACCTGTTAAATAGAGAATATTTTTCACATTTAATGTTTTTAATGTAGTCGCCAAAATAAATTTCATTCTGCAATACTGAAATTAAATTCTACTTCCCACTGAAGTATATTGATTTCCTACTATTATAGTAGTTCTCAGCCCTGGTATTACAAATTTGACTTTAGGCCAGGCATGGTGGCTCACATCTATAATCTTTGGGAAGCCAAGGTGGGCAGACTGCTTGAGCCTGGAAGTTCGAGACCAGCTTGGGCAAAATAGCAAAACCCTGTCTCTACAAAGATACAAAAAATTAGCTCAGTGTGGTGTCATGCACCTATAGTCCCAGCTACTCAGGAGGCTGAGGTAGAAGAATCACCTGAGCATGGGGAAGTCAAGGCTGCAGTAAGCCAAGACTACACCATTGCCCTCCAGCCTAGGCAATAGAGCAAGACCCAGGAAGGAAAAGAAAAGAAAGAAAAGAGAAAAGAAGGAAGGAAAGAAGGAAAGAATGAAGGAAAGAAAGAAAGAAAAGAAAGAAAGAGAGAAAGAAGAGAGAGAGAAAGAAAGAGAAAGAAAGGAAAGAAAAGGAAAGAAAGAAAGAAAGAAAGAAAGAAAGAAAGAAAGAAAGAAAGAAATTTGACTTAAAAAAAAAATCTTTGGAGTCTTTCATGAGAATATTACATTTATCCACTATTCCAAATGAAAGAGTTTTTGTGCTGGGTCAAATTACCCAAGGGGAAAGGAAGCAGAGAACTCAGTTCCCAAGTATGTGCTCATTCCTGACAGAGGCAAGGGTCTCTTGATCCTTCACCTGCGCCGTCCCAGTGCCAACAAGCTACTTGTAGGGGGTGAGGGCAGGCCGCATAAATTCTACCCCAATACCAAAATCCTGGCTGGAATGATCACCAAACTAACAAGGGAAAGGCATTAGTCATAAATAGATAGATCTCAGAGTTACTAGTAATGTTCCTCAAGTTTAAATCCTGTCTATCACAATGAGCTGGACTCCTTTACTGCAGACTGTCAAAATGAAACAAGATGTTCTTCAGTGAAATCTAAAATATGAAGTGCAACTTGATTCAGGGCATTGGGGGCAAGGATAATATTTCCAAGTAGCAGCCTCAGTTGCAAACCTTTTCTCTGCTAGTTTTATCTAAGTATATCCACCACTTCTTTTTCCCCAGGCTATCGATGATGACCACCATTGGATAATGCACATGGCCATTAGTTTGGAAGCAAATTCGAACAAAATTCATAGAAATGACAAGATTACCATTATACAACTCGTGTAGACACTGCTGAAGCATCAGCATCTCATGAACAAAGCTTATAATATTTGGTAATATTATATTTGGTATATTTGAATATTATGGTATATTAGATTATAATATTTTATAACATTTAAATAATGATTATGAATATTTATGGCAACACGGAAAATACAGAACCAAATGAGAAAGCATGGTACACCACATCTATATTATACACATATATTAAAAAAGACTAGAAGAAAATCTGGCTTCCTTCCTTCCTTCTTTCCTTCCTTCCTTTCTCTTTCTTTCCTTCCCTTCCTTCCTTCCTTTCTCTCTCTCTTTCTTCTCTTTCTTCTTCCCTCTGTTGCCCGTGCTGGAGTACAGTAGGCTCGCTGCAGACTCCCTGCCTCCAGCTCTCCTGCCTCGGCCTGCGGGCTGCCTGGGATTGCGGGCGGGCGCCACCAACCCTCCTTGGTTTTTGTCCTTTGGCTGGAGGCGCGGTTTCGCCATGTTGGCCAGGCTGGTCTCCAGCTCCTGACCTCGAGTGGTCTGCCCGCCTCGGCCTCCCGAGGTGCTGGGACTGCAGACGGAGTCTCGCTCACTCGGTGAGCCCAGGTGTTGCCCGGTGTTGCCCGGGCTGGAGTGCGGTGGCGTGGTCTTGGCTCGCTGCAGCCTCCGCCTCCCAGCCGCCTGCCTTGGCCTCCCAGGGTGCTGCAATTGCAGCCTCTGCCCAGCCACCGCCCCGTCAAGGAGGTAGGGAGCGTCTCTGCCTGGCCGCCCATCGTCTGGGAAGTGAGGAGCGCCTCTGCTCGGCCGCCCCGTCTGGGAAGAAGTGAGGAGCGCCTCTGCCCGGCCGCGCATCGTCTGGGAAGTGAGG
>NW_026652279.1:100800330-100892801 GCF_009828535.3 Hylobates moloch
CTGAACAAATGAAAATTGCTTGACTGATAGCCTTTTCACTTTATGTAGATATCCATTATTCTTGCTATAATGCTGTTTGCGTAACAGAAAATATAAATTGTTAATATTTATAAATACAAATAGCACACTTAACCACAGTGGGATTACCATTACTTATCAACTGGCTGACTTCATGGAAAATGCTTTTGCAGTCAATTGACTTATCTAAAGCTCATGACATGCTGATCAGAAATGGAGACTGTGTCTATTACCACAATTTATGTTACTCTAAGTAAAAATAGCTTCCCATGGCCAGCCGCAGTGGCTCACATCTGTAATCCTAGCATTTTGGAAGGCTGAGGCGAGATCACTTGAGCCCAGGAGTTTGAGACCAGCCTAGGCAACATAGTGAAACCTCATCTCTACAAAAAAACTTTAAAAATTAGCCAGGAGTGGTGGCTTGTGCTGATAGTCCCAGCTACTCAGCAGACTAAGATGGGAAGACTGAGCCCATGAGGTCGGGGCTGCAGTGAGCTGTAATCATATCACTGCACTCCACAGCCTGTGCAACAGAGCAAGTGAGACCCTGTCTCAAAAAAAAAAAAAAAAAATAGCTTCCTACCCAGGTACAGTAGCCTGTACCTTAATCCCAGCTACTCGAGAGGCTAAGGTGGGAGGTGGGAGGACTGGTTGAGCCCAGGAGACTGAGGCTGCAGTGAGCTATCCACCACTGCATTACACCCTGTCTCTTAAATTTTAAAAAAAAGTAGCTCCCCATAATTTTCACCTCAAAAATTTAATATGAACTCTTCTTTCAAGAAATATTCCCACTTAATAAAACAAAATCAAAATGACTTATAGAATGTAAAGATTCAAACATATGTACTTCCAAATTTATTAGTTTTATTAAAAAAATTAAATTTCACAATACTAAGATTAAGTAAAAGGGCCATGAAATTAGATTATCAGTCTCTAGAACGACACCATCCAATACGTTTGTCACTAACTATGTGTGGCTATTTGAATTTAAATTAAAATTTAAAAAATTAGAAAATTCAGTTCTTCAGTCACCCTAGCCACATTTCACATGAGCAACTGCCGCAAGTGGCCAGTGTAGTGGCTACATATTGGGGAGCACAGACATAGAACACTTCTTTCAACACAGTAAGTTCTACTGGACAGCACTACTCTTGAGGAAATTTGCCAAAAAAGATGGCATAAAACTTAATAGCACACAATCAAAAATCAAGAAGTAAATAAAAATGTTCTGTATCTTGACTATGGTGGGAGTTTACTGGTATACACAACAGTCACAACTTAACAAGGTGTGCATTTTAGACAGACATAGTAATGTATGTAAATTACTTCTCAATAAAGTTAAGGAAAAAAAAGAACAAACACATGACCATTGATGAATTTCTAAGGAAAACAAAAAACACGTAGGGTATATATAGTAAGTTCCAAAGTCCTGACCAGCTTGCTTACAGATTCCGTGGGTCTAGACTCCTGGGGTATCAGTCTGCGGTCCTAAGCAGAGTGGAGGCAGATGGCTGGGAGAGTGAGTTGAGTGCATAGCTGTGTGCGGTGAAAAGTGGTGGACAGGAAGGCAGGAGAGAAGAGATCCAAGATATTGTGGAAAGCAAGGGACAATGTATGTGGCCCTCCTAAAATACACCACCGCATCTCAACCTCAAAGCACCAACTACATCGTTAAAATCACATCCATTAACGAGGGGCCACTGAAGACAAAAGGAATTAACAAACAGTTATGAGGTATATTAGCCTCACATAGATATCTTTAAAATGATTAAATAAATTGTAAAGGTAATAAGCTACCCAAAATACTTAAAGATGTAATATCCGAGACTCAGAATGGCCAAGTATTACCAATCTCAATTCTATATGAGTTAAATATCATTCAAGTGATAAAAGTTGATAGGTTAAACAAAGAATCACACCTAATCATTAATAGCAACCGCAACTCCTCCTGCCTCGGACAGTGATTACAACCAAACAGCCACTCTACAGGCACAACTCCAGCTCTCTAAAAGGTGGACAGGAGAGTGGAGAGGGTGGGAGAACCATGCTTCCCAAAGTAATTCAGCCAAGAACAATGACCCCTAATTTGTTCAGCTGACAGTAACTCCTGAAGTCCCATGGCCTATTAGGACAGCAACTTTTAATTATTTTCATGTCAGATATTTTCTATTTTATTCAAACATTTCTGTAATCACTAGTAGCTGTCAAAGGTTTATTAGAAATGGCAAAACAAAGTTCAATAGAAACGGCTAACAACTTTATGGCATATTAGCTTGTAATATTTTATAATAATTAAAATAATGATTATGAATATTTATGGCAACATGGAAAATACAGAATCAAATGAAAAAGCAAAGTACACCGCATTTATATTATGTACATACATTTAAAAAGACTAGGCCAGGCGCAGTGGCTCACACCTGTAATACCAGCACTTTGGGAGGCAGAAGCAGGTGGATCACCTGAGGTCGGGAGTTCGAGACCAGCCTGACCAACGTGGAGAAACCATGTCTCTACTAAAAATACAAAATTAGCCAGGCGTGGTGGTGCATGCCTGTAATCCCAGCTACTCGGGAGGCTGAGGCAAGAGAATTGCTTGAACCCGGAAGGCAGAGGTTGCGGTGAGCCAAGATCATGCCATTGCACTCCAGCCTGGGCAACAAGAGCAAAACTCTGTCTCAAAAAAAAAAAAAAGACTAGAAGAAAACCTGAACAAATGAAAATTGCTTGACTGATGGCTTTTTCACTTTTTTAATGTAGATATCCATTACTCTTGCTATAATGCTATTTGTGTAACAGAAAATATAAATTGTTAATATTTATAAATACAAATAGCACACTTACCACAGTGGGATTGCCACTACTAATCAACTGGCTGACTTCATGAAAAATGCTTTTGCAGTCAATTGATTTATCTAATGATCCTCTTTTTACAATTACTGCTACTGCTAGTAGAATCTGTTCCCGAACATACTTTTGAAGGCTGTAAAACATAAAAATCATTGTGAAAAATTTACCTAAATCTAATACAAGAATACTCCCAAACTTCTCTCTATGCCTGAAGCTACTAACAACATTGCTTACATGTGAGAGTAGTAGAGCCAAAGGGTTATGTACAGACTCCGAAGCCAGGAGGCCTGGGTTCAATCCCAGGCTCCATTGTGGACGGGCTGTATGACCCTGGGCAAGACAGTTAGCATTCAGGGCCTTGGTTTTCTCATCTGTAAAATGAGAATAACACTACTAGTGTTATTATAAGGGTCAGATGTTCCTAGAACTGTGCCCAGTACATACTAAGCACTATACAAGTGTTATTTGCTCCAGGAAGTGTTCAACAGATGTAAGTCAGCTCCCTGTTAAATATTTGTAGGGAAAAAAATCACTAAGATTAAGATTCCACTAGTTTGAAGATAGATTCTGATCTAACCTACGTCTACAACCACTGATCTAATCCTAAATCCCATTTTCCTTTAATGTGAAAAGAAAAACATACTAGCTATCCAAGATACATCATTATGGAAACATAAAATTGTAAAACACACACACACACAAACATTCAAAACGTTCATATCTAGGTTCTGTTCCTCCATGTGATGACAGAAGCACCCATCCCAAGTGGAGGCATTTTACCAAGCCCATTTGACCACAAGGGCACAGAAACTTAATTGACTTTTCACAATCTTTTCTGAAAGATAAGGATCAGAAAACATAATCCCAAACTTTATAACCTAACCTCTGGAATCCCACAAAGATACAAACATCATGTGCCCCTGGAATAAACCCAAACCCCTTAACATGGCTTATAAGCAGTGGGAACCATTCTAGCTTTCCTGGGACAGCCTCAATTTACCTGTTGCCCCAAATAATTATTAATAGTTCTTTATTTCACTCTCAAGTGTCCCAGTTTGGACACCCACCTATAGCCACCGGTGGCTGCTCCTCTCCTTGACTTCTGCCCTCCCACACACACTCACAACTGCAGACATATTGACCTTCCAGTTCCTCACTCCACACTTGTGACTTCCAGGCCTCTGAACTTGTATTCCCTCTCCCAAGATTGTGATGTCACTTTCTCCAGAAAGTTATTACTAAGGGCTCCCACAGCACCCTCACATGACAGGACATATCTGTTACTACTGGTTCACTAGCTCTCAGATCAGCCACCCATTCTATGCACACTAGCATATGCAAAGCACACTGCCTGCTGCATAACATGCATTTATTAGATATTTATACAGATGAATAAATACGTCTCCCTATCGTCAAGACTGAAGTGAAAAAACATTCCTTCAAAACATACACTTGAACCATTTATCTTTCATTCATTAAGCAAATAAATGCAGAGATCCTACTATGCATAAGAATATTAGCTGGCCAAAGGGAATTTCTGTACTATTAGGGGGACAGAATCATTTCACAGGCACTGACTACTACTAGAAAATGTACATAAAGCCAAAGACCATGACTACAAATGTACACAAAGATAGTTTTAAACATCTCTACTGGCAAGAATTAAAATTATTATTAGAATAAATAATAGCTACCATTTATTGAATGCTTACTATATGCAAGAATTTATATGAACTAGTTTCACGAATATCAACACATCTAATCCTCATGATACTACTACTATTATTCACTCCATTTAAAAATCAAATCAGAAGGCCGGGCGCGGTGGCTCATGCCTATAATCCCAGCACTTTGGGAGGCTGAGGTGGGCGGATCACAAGGTCAGGAGATAGAGACCATCCTGGCTAACACGGTGAAACCCGTCTCTACTAAAAAAACAAAAACAAAAACAAAAAAAATTAGCCAGGCGTGGTGGCAGGCACCTGTAATCCCAACTACTCGGGAGGCTGAGGCAGGAGAATGGCGTGAACCCGGGAGGCGGAGCTTGCAGTGAGCTGAGACTGTGCCACTGCACTCCAGCCTGGGCAACAGAGCGAGACTCCATCTCAAAAACAAAAAAATCAAATCAGAAAATTAATGCACAAAGAAATAATCTGCCCAGTGTTGCAGAGTTAAGTGGCAGAAGTAGGGTGCAAATCCCTTTCTTGACCACTAGGCTACACTTGCCTCTTTAATAAAGGGCATCCTGCATTTCGCTCTATACAAATTTTATTTCAATTAAGAGGAAAAAAATAAAAAAGAAAAAATTCTGTGCATCTAATGGGAAGTACACAACATTATTTATGTAATAGTCTACTACACAGCCTATAGTATTCTACCTATGCAGTATGCCAAAAACATTTAACTTGAATCTAATCCACACTGTAGGGTATTCTACAAGATACAAATATCTGTGTCATGAAAGGCAAAAAAGAGCACACAATTATTCCAGATTAAAAGAGACATGACAACTAAATACACATTGTATAATCTCTGGCTCACCTAGATTTAAAAAATAACCTACTGTACCTAAATAAAGCAAATATTAATAGATCTGAAGTGACAGACAGCAATACAAAAAAAAACCTATAAAAAGAAAAAAGGATGTAAATATTATTCAGACAACTGGGAAACTCAGAATATGGAATCAGAATTGTTAGATCATATAAATATGCCAATTATATCAAGAGTATTAAGATTATGCTTTCAGAAGAGACATGTTCAAGAACTTTAAGGCTAAAGTATCATGATGTCTGTGGCACTGTCGAATAGTTAAGGGTAAAAAATGTATATATACATAAGAGAGAAATTAAATGTGACAAAATGTTAACTGAGCCTCTACTGGAAAAACGGTATGTTTACCACCACACTCTGGCCTGGGCAACACAGTGAGACTCTGTCTCTTAAAAAAAAGTTTGAGATAAAAAATATGTATAGGCCGAGGCGGGCGGATCACAAGGTCAGGAGATTGAGACCACGGTGAAACCTCGTCTCTACTAAAAATACAAAAAATTAGCCAGGTGCGGTGGCAGGCGCCTGTAGTCCCAGCTACTCGGGAGGCTGAGGCAGGAGAATGGAGTGAACCCGGGAGGCAGAGCTTGCAGTGAGCCGAGATTGCGCCACTGCACTCCAGCCTGGGTAACTGAGTGAGACTCCGTCTCAAAAAAAAAAAAAAAAAAAAAAAAAAAAAAAAAAAAAAAATATATATATATATATATATACACACACACACATATGTATGTAAGCCGGGTGGGGTGGCTCATGCCTGTAATCCCAGCACTTACGGAGGTCAAGGAGGGCAGATCATGAGGTCACGAGTTCAAGACAAGCCTGGCCAACATGGTGAAACCCTGTCTCTACTAAAAATGCAAAAAATTAGCCAGGCATGGTGGCACGTGCTTGTAATCCCAGTTACTCCAGAGACTGAAGCAGTAGAATTGCTGGAACACAGGAGGCGGAGGTTGCAGTGAGCCAAGATGGCGCCATTGCACTCTAGCCTGGGCGACAGAGCAAGACTTTGTCTCAAGAAAAAAGAAAAAAAGAAAAAATTTAATTAAAAAAAAAATATATATGTGTGTAAATATATATGTGAGCTATTTCAATGTGGAACCCTACAATCAACTCTACAATCAAGCTAATTACTTTAGCTTCTAAATTATCAAAATGATTTTAAAATGAGATTAATTTGGGCCAGGTACGGTGGCTCATTCCTGCAATCCCAGCACTTTGGGGTACTGAGGCAGGAGGACTATTTGAGCTCAGGAGTTCAAGACCAGCCTGGGCAACACAGCAAGACCCTGTCTCAATTTAAAAAAATGAAAAGGAGGCTGGGCACGGTGGCTCACGCCTGTAATCCCAGCACTTTGGGAGGCCGAGGTGGGAAGATCATGAGGTCAAGAGATCGAGACCATCGTGGCTAACATGCTGAAACCCTGTCTCTATTAAAAATACAAAAATTAGGCCAGGCGCAGTGGCTCACACCTGTAATCCCAGCACTTTGGGAGGCCAAAGCGGGTGGATCACGAGGTCAGGAAATGGAGACCATACTGGCTAACACGGTGAAACCCCGTTTCTATAAAATATAAAATTTTATAGAAAAACTTTATATAATTTATATTTAAAAATTTATATAATTTATATTTAAAAAATTTCTATAAAAAATATAAAAAATTAGCCAGGCATGGTGGCGGGCACCTGTAGTCCCAGCTACTTGGGAGGCTGAGGCAGGAGAATGGCGTAAACCCAGGAGGCGGAGGTTGCAGTGAGCCGAGATCACACCACTACACTCCAGCCGGGATGACAGAGCGAGACTCCGTCTCAAAAAACAAAACAAAAAAATATAAAAATTAGCTGGGTGTGGTGGCGCATACCTCTAGTCCCAGCTATGCGGGAGGCTGGGGCAGGAGAGTCACATGAACCCAGGAGGCGGATGTTGCAGTGAGCAGAGATCGCGCCACTGCACTCCAGCCTGGCAACAGAGCAAGGCTCCGTCTCAAAAAAAATTAAAAAAAAAAAAAGAACAAATAAAAAGGAAAAAAAAAGAATGAGATTATTTTGGATAAGAGACCAGACACATATACATAATGAAAATTTTTTACACATTTAAGTCTACCAAGGTCTGCAGAGTTCAGTGGTTCTCAGGTTGGGGGATGGGGACATGGGGGAGAAAAGGCTATGACAACTAAACAGCTCCACAAAAAAGAACCGCTCTAGTTGACCTGAAGCTCCCCTGCTGGCCCTGATTCCTTAAGGAAGGCTGGTCCAGATGATGACGGCTGCAGCAGCCAAAGCTTTTACTCCCCACCAGGCACTGTGCTCAGAACTATCTCATGTATTCCTGACACCAACCATATGAGATGGGTACCAAGTCCCTGATCTACAGGTAAAACAGAATATTAAAGAGACTGTATGTTAGTCTCCCAAGGTCACATAAATAGACTGCTCTTCAGAAAACTCTAACATTTTAGGCCTAGAGGCCAAAAACAATTTTTTTAACCTTCCCACATATAAACTTCTATAAACACAGAGGCCCTTAGGCTTATTTTCTTTTATTACATAAATATAAATAAGCATGAAGGTTTTCTCAACTTGTGTTCAACAACAAGCGCACTACCATAATTGATTTCAAAATATTTTCGTAGGGTAAAGAAAAATATCAAAACAAATATCATTGTAGTAGAATTCAACAAAACACATACCTCTTCCATGGTTGCAATTGATAATACAAATTTTGATGTGTCTGAGTTACACTGTGTGCAAAACAACGAACAAAATAACGGAACAAGCACTTGCTGACATTGTCAAGACCTCTACTCACCTGTACTTACCTTTCTTTATGTACAGAGGGGTCAAAAGAAAAACAGTCCTGTCAGGTCTAGCAAATATGGTCAAATAAAAACAACAAAAGAGCAAACTAGTATCACATCCAAACGGACCCACCAAACAAAAATCAATCAATCAATCCAGCATGACAGAGAAAAGAAAGGTTTCAAACCAGGGACAAGACTTCCTTATTCTATGAAAACTGGAAAAAAACTAGCCATGTCCTCCTAACAAACATGTATATCCATTTACCTACAGGACACATTATCCACTAAACCTGCAACACTAATAGGCTACAGAAACTTTGCCTTTGTTCTCTCATGTATTTTTTTTTTTTGTATGTAAGGCAGCCAGCAGTTAACAAAGTGCTAAAGTCATGTATTATTAAATATTATTAACGCAGACTGCCAGGGTACAGTCAACAGAAACAAATGCATGACAGTATACTCTAAAATTTAAATTTCATGTGTATGTTTATTGCCATTAATCACCATTCCTAAGCACACACATTTCTGATTACGTAACAAAATTTTTTCTTCAATGACTTTGGAAATGAACATCTAAGTATTCAATTGCACAAACGGTAAACATACAAGTGCATTGTCTATTCTTAAAAGAATACATGGTCTTTGGGGAGCTTAATAAAAAAAGGTAAATAGTAAATCAATTTCTCCCCAAAAGTTATGTAGCTGATAGTTTTCCTCTTTTTTTTTTTTGAGACGCAGTCCCACTCTGCCACCTAGGCTGGAGTGCAGTGGCTCAATCTTGGCTCACTGCAACCTCTGCCTCCCAGGTTCGAGTGATTCTCCTGATTCAGCCTCCCAAGTAGCTGGGACTACAGGTATGTGCTACCACACCCGACTAATTTTTGTATTTTTAGTAGAGATGGGGTTTCACCATGTTGGCCAGGCTGGTCTCAAACCCTTGACCTCAAGTGAGCCATCCACCTCAGCCTCCCAAAAAGTGCTGGAATTATAGGCATGAGCCACTGCATCAGGCCTCATATATGTTTTTTTTAAATCATTCAAGAAATAAAGGTACATAATTTTGTAAAATGTTTAAGCAATACAGATATGTATAAAAAGAAAATTTACTTTCATCTCATTCCTCAAAACTCATCCTATTTTCAATGGAAGCTACTTAAAGATTTTGGAACTTCTTATAGAACCTTTTCTATGCTTTTTTTTTTTTTTTTTTTTTTTTTTGAGAAGGAGTCTTGCTCTGTCATCAGGCTGGAGTGCAGTGATGCAATGATCTCGGCTCACTGCAACCTCCGCCTCCCAGGTTCAAGCAATTCTCTTGCCTCAGACTCCCGAGTAGCTGGGACTAGAGGCACGTGCCACCACACCCAGCTAATTTTTGTATTTTTAGTAGAGACGGGGTTTCAGCATATTGGCCAGGATCGTCTTGATCTCTTGACCTCGTGATCTGCCTGGCTTGGCCTCCCAAAGTGCTGGGATTACAGGTGTGAGTCACCACGCCCGGCCCTCTATACACATTTCTATGTACATATATATGTAACATTTGATTTGTTAGTGGTACTTAGCTTCTCCCCTCTCCCCTGTTTTAGGACACTCACCTGTGTTATATTAATACTTACCATTTTTCACCTCTACTAAGCATCAAAAGAACAAGTAAATATAAAGGTTCTTATCTAATCTAAGGTCAACTTTCATTTATAACTAAGTTCTTCACAACTCGACAACAACAAAGAACTAATATCCAGCACAATCTTTTCAAAGAAACAAAACATAGTACCAAAAGCTTAAATAAAAGGTATTATTTCATTAAGCACCAAAACTACCTACAATCATGTGTATGCAAATGTTTAAAATATGAGCCCCACATAGAACTTAACCTTAAACATCTATAGCTTTTAAAATTTTTTTTCTTTTTTGTACTTCGTAGAGACGGGGTCTCACTATGTTGCCCAGACTGATCTCAAACTCCTGGGCTCAAGGAGATCCTCCCTCTCAGCCTCCCAAAGTGCTGAGATTATAGGTGTGAGCCACTATACCCACCCAAAAGTTTTTAAAATGCAAACAAAAAAGCTCTAAAAAGATACACATAAGCTCAGCAAAAGAATTTCAGCAGTACCCCTCCATGTACTTACTTGGGCCTTTGTAAGACATAGGTTAAAAGGAATGTTCGCAGAGACTCGATGCTACCTTTTTCCAAGAGAATCCACTCTCGGACAACTGCTTCCATTATGGCTGTGGCAGCTTGAAAAAGGACATAGTCCACTTTACTAGTTTCTGAGGAGAAAATTAAAAACTTTATTTAAACAATAATTCGTTTTACCTTGAACATTTTGCATTTATTAATTTTAAAACAGAACTTTTCAGACAAGGAATAAGATGGTTACCTGTTCTTTTTTTAATCCAGTGACCTTGCTCTAGCACCACAAAGAGGTTAGTTCCTCTCAGAAGACACCTCAGGCAGGTGGCAGCTAATCACCGATCACAATTTTCACAAACTTTCCTCACCTCTCTTCAACTGTTACTTCCAAAGCATGAAGAACTAAAAAATAACACAGCTTTAAAAAAAATAAAAATAAAAATATAAAGCAATCAGAAAATTTCCTAAGATTCTCACCCTGTGCAAAACAGAACTTTGTATCTGAAAAACATTTTAATAAACTAGTCATTGAACATTACTATCTGTGATGAGCCATGCTGTTAAAATATTTCGTTTTTAAGTATTAAGCATTCAGCAGGATGACCCATCTCCAATAGCAAGTTCAGAAATAAATAAAAACAATCGTGTTTAGGTTTTCTTTCTTAAAATGTAAAAAACAATATAAGTCACATTTACACAAGGTGAGAAGTGCTTGTGAATTTTCTGATTGCAGTACTGATCAAACTGAGTAAAATCCCAAAGCTACACTTAGAAAGACCCAGTCTTAGCTAGCAAGTTACAGTATCTGATCTAAAATCTAAATCAGGGGAGAAAAAATAGAAAATTAACACACTTTAAAAATTTTTTATATTAATTTTCTATTTTTTCCTTTATTCACCAATACCACTACAATCAGTTTCCCAAACAGCATTATCAACAGGGAGGAACAGTCAAAATGAAGTCAAGAAAAAGTAGAAATTTTCTGAGGCTCTAAAAAATAACCATCATGTGAAATCCATGAAAAGCCCATGATTAGACTCCAGATTATTTGCCAAGATCACTGGACATGCATATCTGAATGCCATGAGAAATTATCTCTAGGCATAGACTGGCACCTTCAAGAATTTATCAGAAGAGCATGAAGATATATACAGTCAAGCACACCATTTTCTCTCCTATTCAAGCTCAGGTCATTTAAAAATCTTACAAGTGTTCTCGACACAGTTAGCTATAAAAATGTATGAGAAAAGGTGTACCCTATATAAATTCCTATCATATTAGACGACCACACAGGAGTTTCGATCACACCAAAACCACTAAGAGAAACCAATTTGAACCTTTTTTTAAAGTTTTGATTATTCTATGCTATCTCAACATGAACTCTAATTGAGATGATAATCAGAATTGATACAAATTTAGAAACTTTAAAATATAATAAATAATTAAAATAAAGCAATAGCTTCTAAAAATGTGAACCTATTAGAAAAGATGTGTTTAAAGTTCTAGGAGTTAAAAAAAAAAAAAGGGACCCAGCTCCATCTATTTAGATCACTTAAAGAGAAATATGGTACTGTCTCATAAAGGTAATTCAAATAATCTCTCATTATAAACCTCTTCTTAAAGAAAATGATGTTTGTTTGCCTATCTTCATTTTCTACTGCAATAGTAAAAATTTTAAGGACAAGAAACCAGAAATCCTTAACCATGGATTTCAACAATGAAGCAAAATCTAAGGTACTCTCAGAATTTTAGTTATAGAACTCTGAAGACCATCTAAATCAATTCCTCTATTTTACAGGAGCTGAAGAAATGGATGCCCCAAGAGATAGAGAGGAAACTGAGGTCACATGGCTGGTAAATGTTCCTTGAGCAATAATAATCTACCCTGAAACACACATGCCACTGAAGACAGAGCGAATAAGCACTTTCATTGTTAATGAGCACTGAAACATTCCTATTTCTAACTATTTGTTTTTACATCCAAGCCTTTTTCTGCCCTTTGGAGGTGGGTGGGTGTTGGATGTGAGGGGGCAGTTATAGAAGATGAATATTCAAAATTTTCAAGAGACAAAAGTTTCTTAATTCTTTTTCTTAGACACCTCTGCATGGTATTAAATGATGCTCTCTAAATGACTACTCCCATAAGAAGCTGACTCTAAGAATGGAGGAATAAAAAAAAAAAAAGCCAAATTCCTAATTTAAAAGAAGAAATTTTCCTAAACTAATAAATTACCCTTTCTCATAAAAACCATTATTAGCTGTCATAAATTTAACTTATATATAGTAGAAATATGCAAGAGATGCTACAAGGTACTCTAGAAGCCTACTAGTATGAAATTAGAACTTCACAAATACATATGAGCTTTACTTTTGCTCTCTGTTATAAAGATGCCTAAAACTACATGGTTTTCACAATTCACCTAGCATTTTTTTTTTTTTTTGAGATGGAGTTTTGCTCTTGTTGCTGAGACTAGAATGCAATGGCGCGATCTCGGCTCACCACAACCTCTGCCTCCTGGGTTCAAGTGATTCTCCTGCCTCAGCCTCCTGAGTAGCTGGGATTAGACATGCGCCACCATGCCCAGCTAATTTTGTATTTTTAGTAGAGACGGGGTTTTTCCATGTTGGTCAGGTTGGTCTCGAACTCCCAACCTCAGGTGATCCACCCACCTCAGCCTCCCAAAGTGCTGGGATTATAGGTGTGAGCCACCACACCCAGCCTCATCTAGAATTTCTAAACTAACTACTTTTGGGAAGATGTGCCACTGACTAGGACACTGTCCAGATAATAAATTATTTTAGGTCATTTTAGCAAAATGCTTTCATTTGCTACCACAGTAACTTTCTTTAATAATAATTATGTAAATAAAATTCATTTGAATTTTGTCAGCCATCTGAAACTAAACAGAAACATGAAGACAAAAGTTAAAGTTAATAATACAGGAAAAGCACTACATTCTGACCAAAAAGTTTTTTTAAAAAAGAAAAAACCCCAGTAGTGAAGCCACAGATATACAGCTACTACAATCAACTCTCTGGCCTTAAGTATTTCTGTCCAAAGCACAGGCAATATAAGCTCCAAAAGTCTACTCTTTGACTCAGTGATACCTATGCCCACCAACTAATGACAAAAAGTCTCAGATGGAAAATGATTTATTAATTCCCAATGACTGACAGCACTACTAACGAAACAATTTTCCAGAGATGTAAAAGTTTACTAGTTTAACTGACTTTTTGGTGGTTTATTATTTTGTTTTGTTTTGGCACTTCTGAGATCAGAAGTCAAAGAAATCCATTTGTCCCTGAGAAAGAGCAAAAGAATGCCACAAAGTTAGCTCCAGAAGAAGTAAACCAGTCCCTCACAGTTCTTGATTATTTCTTTAACAAGAATAGAACTCACTTGTTTTTTAAAGGAACATTTGACCCTAAAAAAATTTAAATTCTTAAGTGCCAAAGACTTCTGAAGTGAAGAAGTCTAAAAGTGCTCTTCTGACAAAATGCACAAGCATGCCACATGCACGCACAGATACATACACCACACACACACAGAAAAGAGCAAAGAAAATAAAAACCAGAATGAAAACAAAAGGATAAGAAGAGAAAGAAATGAGGAAAAATGAGCAACATATAAAACTCAAGTTAGAAGTGAGAAGGAAGAATTTTAAGAGGCCAGTTTAAAGGGAAGCATCAAAGAAAGTCTCCCCTTTAGTAGAATATATTACCCAGACTTTCTATAAAAATGACACATAATCCCTAAACAAGAACGTGAAAATTCTGAACTGCGATTGACTGCCACTTGTATGAGAAGTCTTCTTAGAGGAATTTACCCTTCTGTGCTGGTGGCAACTGAGTAAGGAGTGAAAAGATTTTCTGTGAAGTTTAGATGTAAACATTAATGTAACACAGGGCTTTGCAGTACATTAATGATTATGCTTGTAATACATGCACTCCACCTTTTAAATAGTCAATGTCTCAAAACCCAAACTGATTTTAAAAGCATGGCCAGAACTAGCAATACTACTCTTTAGAAAATTTTGTCAGGAAAACAAAAGTATTCCAAAACAAGCTCAATCATAACAAAGCAACAATACTTCATAAAATATACATATTCTAAAAAGGAAAGAATGGTATAAACAAATACACTCTAATAAAATACTTGTAAGTTAGATCAACTATTTCCCAACTAGTGTAGAATGACACTGAATTCCAATAGAAAGTCAGATGAAACACTGATGGAATCCTAGTCCATGTCATTAAGGCATACGCCATGAAAACCAGACTCAAATTATTTTAGGTTAATAGTTTAACACAACGGTTTTCTAAATCTATTAATGCTGAATAATTTCAAGGCAGTAAGGATGAGTTAATGCTCCTTAAACTCTTTATGCTGTTTAGTTTTGCTTCCTTTGAGTTAAATATCCTCCACAGGTATACGTTAAATCTTCTTAGTGCCAGAAACGAATCCACACAACTATAAAAGCTGACCACTGAAATAAGTAAATTAATTAAAATGGCTTCAGTGAGAATTTAAAAGGTAATTGTTGAACCTGTTCCTCTGCTAAGACCTGACTCCTAAATGAGACAGAGCCACCTTCACCACTGCTGCTAGTTCCTTGCAAACAGAGAACACAGCATTTTTTAAGCCGATTACATTTTTTAAAAGCTGTTTAAAATCAAGTATATGGCCATGACATTTACCTTACTGTTCACAAAGTGCTTTTACATAATGAAAAGTAATTACATTTTCACCTCACGAAACAATTTAAGATAACAAATCCATTAAGGCAAATGGTATCGTTATTGCCATAAGGCAGATGAAAAAGAGGCCCAGGGAGGTGAACTGACTTCCTCAAGGTGCACCACTGGCACCTAGATGTCATAGTTGCTACATCAGCACTCTTTCCACTACAATCAAACAACTCTCTTTCATAAGCCCTTATATGTAAAGCATTTTTAACACATAACTTTAATTGTAGTTTATTTCAATCTGGAAACCAGCCTATTGGTAGCTATAAATAAGCCTTACTAAAAGCACAAGAATAAAAGATGTTTTAGTTCCTAATATTCGACTAACCAATTTTATGGTCACAGATGACTCAAGTAGCCTACTAGAGCCTTACAAAAGATGGCTCCCACTAAAAAAATCAGCCAGCAGTAATCAGGTTATAAAATAACAATAACCAATGAAGTCTCTCTTGCTATTATTGAAAAATATCTAAGAGACAGATGGCACATCATACATAACTCTTAGAAAATGCCATCTTTGGATAAGACAGTTATATTTCTTGTGATTCTTTTAGAAGAAATCTTTTCTGTACATGTCAGACATAAGATACTCATAAAACATATTTGACAAAAGTAAAAATCGGTGCTTTATTTTAGGATACATACAGCGATACCCTACGCAGAAATGACTGATATTCATTAAGCAAGCTGAGTACAAACTAAATGTTTAAAAAAAAAAAAAAAACTATGGAAAACAACTAAAAGAAAATGTAGAAATCTCCAAAAACAATCTTAATTTTAAAACTAAGACTGGGCTAAAAGATATTATAGTACATATCCTGTAATAAATGACATTTGAAAACTGAAAAAATACTAAATTTTTCTCTTTACTATCAACAGCCTTCATGTTATGGTCAATAATAAAACAAATTATGAACACTATATCTAGGGGGAAAAAAATCCAAAGTAAAAACAAAGTTTCCTGTCTGGCTTTACAGAATACCTTTAAAGCTACTCCAGTAGAATGATTATTAATTTAAATAACTGTAACTATACAAACCAAGTTTTTAAAAAGGAATTTAAAACAGCTAATGTTTAAGAGAGAAAACCCAGATCTGATTATGCCAAAATACTTGATATTTTTTAAGTGAATACTTACCCAAAATATGCTTGCAAACTGCAAATGGTGATTTTGATTTCCTAAATGATAAGAATATGTGCTCTGCATGCTGGCGTTGTTCATTATTGACCATGGAAGGTGGTGCCTTGAGAGTTAAAAACAAGAACAGATACACTTATCTAATGACAAAGCTTAAACAATACCAATATTTTTACCCACAAGAACAGAAAATGCCTTCACTTTTGGTGGGCAAGAGGAACAAATTCTTGCTTAACTTTTTAAGGAATTATAGTATAAAACTGGATAATAAATGTTTAAAACACGGTTTCGGAAAAAAGGAAAAAATTCCTGGGAAGGTTTGGGTCAGAATCCTTTAAAGGTTTTTTAAAAACTTGCATTTTAGAAAAATAGATACTTACCTAATGTTTTTTGGGGTTTTAACATTTAGCTGACTTATTATCACCTTTTATTCCAAAATATACCACTTGGACTAACTTGACCTAGTTCAAATAATTTCAAAATTCTTCAATACTGGGGATATTGAATCCAAGTCACTAAAAATCAATTTCCAAAAGCAATCCTTTAAGACACAGGATCAAATAATTCCACCTCAAGTTTTCTAAAATCACTATCAAACCAGAAAAATTTGGGAACAGTTAAAGTTTGGAATTTATGAAACATATTTCTGAATAATAAATTAATCACTCAAAAAAATCCAGACTTCTCTCTTAACAAAAACAATTTCTAAAGTCTGCCTAAGTTTTTAAATACCATTTTGGTGTAACAATAGTTCTTCTAAAGATAATAACCTTCTGAGCCAGATCTACCTAAAATGTACATTCCTGTTACATGGTTTGGTTAACTTTTAACCTATTAAGACTTACAAATACTTAATTTGGGAAAGGGGGCTGGAGGTAGATGGCAGGAAAATAAACCTTTATTATTAAAACCATTCAATAAAGAGGGCAACTCATAATTTCAATTATATTAAATAATCTAGATGATGAAAAACGTTACAATTATATTAGATCAACACCCATTATAAATTATATCAATTATGCAACATTAGTCACTAATTTCAGTCAAAATAATTTAAAAAAAAGTTATTCACCCAGGAAAAATTCACTACTGTGAATCTCTGGCTTCAGAGAATTCTTATAATTAGCTAAAGCCAGTTCAGACTACTATTCCTAATCATATAGCACCCTCTACAGTTCTCTAGATAAAAATGAAAATATTTCCATTAAAGAACTGTGTTGGCTGGTCCCAGTGGCTCACGCCTGTAATCCTAGGACTTTGGGAGGCCAAGGCGGGAGGATAATTTGAGATCAGGAATTTGAGACCAGCTGGGCAACATGGTGACACCCAGTCTCTACTAAAAATACGAAAATATTAGCCGGGTGTGGTGGTGCACACCTCCCAACTACTCAGAGGCAGAAGCATGAGAATCGCTTGAACCTGAGAGGCAGAGGTTGCAGTGAGCTGATATGGCACCACTGCACTCTAGCCTGGGTGAAGGAGTGAAACTGTCTCAAAAAAAAAAAAAAAAAGAATTGTGTTAAATTCTTTAACACTTCTTTAAAAAGAATTTTGAGCGTGGTGGCTCACACCTGTAATTCCAGCACTCTGGAAGGCCGAAGAGTACAGGTCACCTGGGGTCAGGAGTTCGAGAGCAGCCTGGCCAACATGGTGAAACCCCGTCTCTACTAAAAATACAAAAAAATTGGCCAGTCATGGTGGTGCACACCTGTAAATCCCAGCTACTTAGGAGGGTGAAGCATGAGAATCACTTGAACCCAGGCGACAGAGGTTGCAGTGAGCTGAGATCCCGCTGCTGCACTCCAGTCTGGACAACAGAGCCAGACTCCATCTCAATTGAAAAAAAAAAAATTTACTAATAAAACTGTGAGGGCTGGGTGCGCTGGCTCATGCCCGTAATCCCAAAACTTTGGGAGATCGAGGTGGGTAGATTACCTGCCTGGCCAACATGGTGAAACCCCGTCTCCACTACAAATACAAAAATGAGTCGGGCTCAGTGGCAGGAGCCTGTAATCCCAGCTACTAGGGAGGCTGAGGCAAGAAAATCGCTTGAACCCAGGAGGCTGAGGTTGCAGTGAGTCAAGATCGTGCCACTGCATTAGAGCCTAGGTGACAGAGTAAGACCTTGTCTCAGAAAAAAAAAAAAAAAAAAAACTGAACAGCAAACTATATTCTAGAAGTAAGTATTTTTGTCTTTCCATTTTCAAATTATTTTGTTTGTTTGCTTTTTGGGTTTTTTGTCTGCTTTGGAGACAGCCTAACTCTGTTGCCCAGACTGGAGTACAGTAGCATGATCACGGCTCACTGCAGCCTCAACCTCCAGGGCTCAAGTAATCCTCCTGCCTCAGCCTCCTCAGTAGCTGGGACTACAGGCATGCGCCAAGCCCAGCCAATTGTCGTATTTTTTGTAGAGATGGGGTCTCACTATGCTGCCCAGGCTGGCCTCCAACTCCTATACCTCAGTGATCTGCCTGCCTTGGCCTCCCAAAGTGCCAGGATTATGGGTGTAAGCCATTGTGCCCGGCCAATTTTCAAATTTTTTATTCCCACCACCTTTTCTAGTTCAACAAGATGAGTTTGTGGGGTTTTTGTTTTATTGCTTTGTTTTGTTTTCCTGAGATGGAGTCTCACTCTGTTGCCCATGCTGGAATGCAGGGGCATGATCTCAGCTCACTGCACCGTCCGCCTCGGCCTCCCAAAGTGCTGGGATCACAGGCATGAGCCACCATGCTCAGTCTTTTTGTTTTGTTTTTTAAAACAGGGTGTCACTCTGTCGCCCAGGCTGGAGTGTAGTGGCATGATCATAGTTCACTGTAACCTCAAACTCTTGGGCTCAAGGGATCCTCCCACCTTTGCCTCTCCTGTAACTGGGACTACAGGGGCATGCCACCACACAGGGCTAATTTTTAAATTTTTGTAGAGGGTAGACACCATGGCTCATGCCTGTAATCCCAGCACTCTGGATTACAAAATCCCAAAGTCTGCTGACATTACTGACTCTGTGTATGGCATAAACACTACTACCCATGTTATACTGCTACAAATATGAATCTATGAGTTCCTCAAGCAATTTCTGGATCATACATTCTTTCTTATCATCCTTGAAAAGCACAACACATGCATAATTGTGCAAATTAATATGCTAGTTATTCTACAAATAAAAATTGTCTAAAGTTAATCCAAAAGACATCCTCATATCCGCATATACTTAATCTACTAGAAAGAACAGGTCTGAATATATTAATATAATGAAGATGATATTCTATTTATGTCAGATCTTAGAAATAGTAAACTATAATCTAAAAGTTGATTTATATTAACCACCTGGTTAAATATTATCATACAAACAATAAAGTTATCAAGTCAATATATTAAATGGCAGGATGGTAGTCACTTTAGTTTTCTACAACCAAAATTTTAAATTTCTTCTTGAAATCTACTTGGCAATGGTTTCCAAATGGCAAGCTATCTGCATCAGACAGTCCTGGAAACCTTTTAAAACTGGCAAATAGATTTCCAATCCCAAAGGATTCAACAGGCTGGGAGTCAAAACCAAAAATACACATTTTTCCCTCAAAGTTCCCCAGGTGGTACGGACCCATAAAAATCCCCACTGTCAAACTCTTTATCCTTCAAAAATCTTAAGTTACCCTTCAAAAATCTGCTTCCGTCTCTCCTTCCTTCATCAACCTTCACTCACCATTCCCCAGCTGTCCAAGCACAACTAACATCTCTATTTCACCTCACATAACACATTGCTTGTCCATCTCTATTACCCAACTTAGCATAATGGACTACAAACCTTTATTTGCTGCCCCCTACCCTTCCTTTTATTATTTCTCTGACACCAGGGACTTTTTTTATCTCTAAATTCCTAGGGCCTACCACATACAAAAGAGAGAGGCATTTAATAGCAACTAAAATTTATTGGGCATTTAGGATACGAGGCATTATTTCAGATAGATACATACATAAGAAAGAAAGAAGAAAGACAGGAAGGAGGAGGGAAGTTAGAAGGTAATCTCACTAATCCTAACAACTCTATGAGGAGGAAATATTATTATCCCCATTTTACAGATGAGGAAACTGAGGTATGTAAAGAATAAGTAATCTGCCCAATGTCACACTATTAGTAAGAAGCAGAGCTGAAAATTAAACCCAGGTAGTATGACTCCAGGGTCTTAACTCTTAACAGAAACTACACTTACATAGCTCAAATTTATGTAAGAATCATCATTCTTAAGGCTGTCTGGTAGAAAAGAAAAAAATCTTCCCTAAAAGTTTTCCTCCAGGACCCAATACAGACATTAAAGTGTTTTGCATAGCCTGTGAAGCTTCGGTAAACAAAGAGTAATAAAGGGGCTTTTTGAATTCCCTGTTCCGTTCTCATCATTGCCACTATAGTAAAAGCTTAAAAAGGGTTCACACTTCAGAGATGGAATCCCATAAATCAGAAGGATTGGAAGCAATAGGAGGTGGTAGTAAGACCTGTGACCATTCCAAGGATCTTCAAAAAAAAAAACAAGGATGGGAAAAAACTGAGATTTGTTTCCAGAGTTGGAGCTCACAAATTCCTAACTCAATAGACTGGGGTTTCTAGCCCCAACCCTCAGCATGACCCTCCAAGCCCAGCTCAGTTGCCTTCAGTTCACAAAATCTCCTGCCATCAGTATTTTAGGGGCATCCAAAATTAGAACTCTAAAGATTACTTACTAATGAATAGATTAACTGACATATTTCAAGGAGAGACAGAGAGACACCAAAATATCTAAATAGTTTCTATTCAAAGAGTGTTTTTCAGGGCTGACTATATGCCAAGCAACTAGGCATACTAAAGGAAGGGAAAAAGCCCTGTCCTTATGGAATTCTATTAGGAAACACAGGCACTAAACAGTCACATAAATAATTCATGAGTCTATAATTTCTGCCTGCACTGACTCATTTTGGCTTCTTCCTCCATCATGTTACTAATCCTTTCCTCAAAAAAGTCAGGAATCCCAATTGTCAAATCCTACAAATCCTACAGCACCTTTCTTTTTTTGAGACAGAGTCTCACTCTGTTGCCCAGGCTGGAGTGCAGTGGCACAATCTCAGTTCACTGCAACCTCCGCCTCCCAGGTTCAAGCAATTCTCATGCCTCAGCTCCTCCAGTAGCTGGGACTACAGGCACACATCACCATGCCCAGCTAATTTTCTACAGGACCTTTAGACTCTTCTTTTCCCTGGGCAGCAATAATTGTAACTTTTTTACTGCTATTAACAACAACATCTACTACTTATTTGCCAGGCAGAGGGCTAAATACTTTACACGCATTATCTCATTTAATCCCCAAAACATCCCTGTAGTAATTATTTCCCCTCTTTTACATCTGGAGAAAATAGGATTCAGAAATTGTTGCATGCCCAAGATGACAAAGTTAATAAGTATCACAACCAGAATTTGACCTTAGGTCTGCATGACATTAAAGCCCATGCTTTGAACCTCCTTAAGTATTATTGCTGGGGACACACAGTTGGGTAGACTAACATCTCTCAGATACCTACTAGAGAAATCTGAATAATATTCTTGGCTTACTATACATATCATTTATAGGACCATTTAAAAACATGAAAATGTGAGAATATTAAAGTCAAACTGAAAATCTGGCATTACTGGTAGACATGAAATAAGCTACAAAACTAGAAAAGAACACATGTTCAACTCATATCATAGAGCTCATTTAAGGATTTCTTAGGTTTAATTTCTCATTTATCTTTGACAGAGACAGACGGTGCTATGGTTCAAATCTGTTCGCCAAAACCCATGTTAAAATTTAATTGCCACTGTAACAGTATTGGGAGATGGGGCCACGATTAGGTGATTAGGTCATGAGGGTTTGGCCCTTATTAATAGACTAATGCCAACTAACTCAAGAGTGGGGTCCTGATAAAAGGTTAAGTTAGGCCCTATTTCTCTTTCTCTCTCTCTCTTGCTCATGCTCACTTGACCTTCTGCAACAGGATAACACGGCTAGAAGGCCCTCATCAGATGCTGGCACCATGCTCTTGGACTTCCCAGCTCCAGAACCATGAACCAAATAAACTTCTGTTCTTGGCCGGGTGCAGTGGCTCACACCTGTAATCCTAGCATTTTGGGAGGCCGAGGCGGGTGATCACCTGAGGTCAGGAGTTCAAGACCAGCCTGACCAACATGGTGAAATCCCATCTCTACTAAAAATACAAAAATTAGCTGGGCATGATGGCAGGTGCCTATAATCCCAGCTACTCGGGAGGCTGAGGCAGGAGAATCGCTTGAAACGCAGGAGGTGGAGGTTGCAGTGAGCCAAGATTGCACCACAGCACTCCAGCCTGGGGGACAAAGTGAGACTCCGTCTCAAAAAAAAAAAAATTCTGTTCTTTATAAATTACCCAGTTTGTAATATTCTGTTATTGCAGCAGAAAATGGACTAAGACAGATGGCTTAATAGTCTAATTAGAAAATGATAGCTGTACCAACCAAAAACATAAATACTGGTAGTCTTTGACTCATTCACTAAAAATTTTTAGTGATAAAAATTTGCTCAACTTTCAGTTTTCCCTCCATAATCTTTCCTTACTTTTTGGAGGTTACCAGTGATCCTATCTAAATTTAAATCCACTAACAGAAAATGAAACATTTTGTTAAATTAAATTTGCCACAACAGTATTTCATAATATTCCACAAAGAGTACTATAAATTTCAGGTTTTGGGCCTTTCTAGCAAAACAAATTTGAGAGTCACTGCCCTAAGTAATCCCTGTCTCCCTAGCAAAGCTACCCTTTCAAATTTGAAAGATGTCCTTTCAAAAAAAAGCCTTCTAGTGTAAGCTCCTTTACATATCTTCTGTTTTAAAGTCTCTTTTCCTCCCAATGTTCTTCCTCTATCACCTTCTCCAATTTCTTGCAAAATATTCCCTCCTCCATAACTGCGTCTTAAATCTGTGTCTTCCTCTCTCACATAAAGCCTCGGTTCCTTCTTTGTCTTTCCTCTCCTTCTTAATGTTAAAAGTTGTCCTTAGCAGTGGTCCCTTCTATTTACAAACAGGCCTGCCCTATCTCAAAAACCCCTTTACACAATCTCACAGCTATAGAACCAGAAAGACCTGGTTTCTAATCCCATTTCTGTAGCACACTAGTTGGGAAACCTGCAAAATGCTGCTAATGAATTCATCTCATAATTGATAGGAGAACTGCACTAGCATACAGGTCTCCCAAAATTAATCTATAACAAGTAATACGATTCCAATTAAAATCCCGATAGGGTTTATATGACAAGATAATCGTAACTCATGTAAGGGTAAAGGCATAAAAAAAAGGTGGGGTGGTCGCCTGTAACCACACTTTGGGAGGCCAAGGTGGGTGGATCACCTGAGTCAGGATTTGAGACCACCTAAAAAAAAAATAGCTGGGTGGTGGCGCATGCCTGTAATCCCAGCTACTTGGGAGGCTGAGGCAGGAGAATCACTTGAATCCGGAAGGCAGAGGTTGCAGTGAGCCAAGATTGTGCCATTGCACTCTAGCTTGGACAACGAAAGCAAAACTCCATCTCGGAAAAAAAAAAAAAAAAGAATAAGAAGGGGGTAATACCCAACTAAATCTAAACACTTATGAAGACATAACAGTAATTTTGAAAAACAGTATTAGAGCAGAAAAAACAATGGAATGGAGAAAATTCCCAGCAACAAACATATGACACATGACAAATCAATGAGAAAAAAATAGACTGTATAGTCTGTTTAAATAGTGCTGGAACAACTGGCAATTTCTAAGGAAAAACATAAAAGTAGACGGTTACTCATATTGTACATAATAATAAATTCCAGGTGAACTTAAGATTTAAAAATGAAAAGCAAAACTTTAAATAACAGGAAGAAAACATAGGAAAGTATGATGTCAAAGTAGGGAAGAATTTCTTAATAAGTAGGGAAGAATTTCTTAATAATTAAAAGGCAAAAATTCTTTTTAAAAATTAGTAAACTGAACTATATTAAATTCATAACCTCCTAAATTTAAAGGCACCATTAAGTAAAGTGAAAGACTAGACACAGATGAGAATGGGTCTGAAACTTCTTCCTTCTGGTGGGTTCTTGGTCCTCGCGGTGAGTGTTCCAGCTCTTAAAGGTGGTGCGAACCCAAAGACTGAGCAGCAGCAAGATATATTGTGAAGAGAGAAAGAACAAAACTTCCACATCGTGTAAGGGGACCCAAGCGGGTTGCCGCTGCTGGCTGGGGTGGCCAGCTTTCATTCCCTTATTTGTCCATGCCCACATCCTGCTGATTGGTCCATTTTACAGAGTGCTGATTGGTGCATATACAATCCTTTAGCTAGACACAGAGTGCTGATTGGTGCGTTTTTACAGAGTGCTGATTGGTGCATTTACAATCCTTTAGCTAGATACAGAAAAGATCCCCAAGTCCCCCCACTCGACCCAGGAAGAACAGCTGGCTTCCGCTCTCAAGAAGGCAATAATTGCACTGGATATAATTAACAAAGGATTAATATCCAGACATAATAACATTCACAAACGTAAGTAAAAGACAACTTATAGCAGAAACCGACAACTACACCTTCACTATTCTCTTCTTCCTTAGTAACAAGACCCTAATTTTATTTGCTCAGCAACAATGCACCCACCCACCTAAAATGACATTTCCTGGACCCATTTCTAGCTAGGAGGATCTCTGGGATTAAGTCTTGGCCAATAAGATATTAGCAAAGTTTCAGGTGGGATTCCCTAAAGGGAGATGATTCAGCTAGAAACACATCTTCTTTCCTGTTCCCCAGAAGTAGACATGATAGCTGTAGTTCTACTAATCATCTGGGACCATGAGAAGACTTAAAAGATCGAAGATATCCTTTAAGAATAGTAAAACAGAAGAATGGTAAGCCCCTGATGACATCCTACAGCCACTAAACCATTTATATATATATCTCCATACTTTTTATGTGAGAAAAACTAAAACTATCTTTTTAAAAAACAATGTAATTTTAGTTTTCTGTTATATGCTGCCAAACCTAATCCAAACAAATACGCAATAGAAACGTTGCCAATGAACAACAGGCTAGACAATTCAGAGTAGAAAGCAAAAATGGATATTAAACATGACAACACACTCAACCTCACTAGTAACAACATGGAAATGCAAATTAAAACAAGGAACTATCATTTCTGACTCATTGGCTAGACAAAAATTAAGTGCAAAAACAAGTGTTTGGGGATGGGCTTGGTGGCTCATGCCAGCACTTTGGGAGGCCAAGGCAGGTAGATGGCTTGAGGTCAGGAGCTCAAGACCAGCCTGGGCAACATGGCAAAACTCTGTCTCTACTAAAAATAAAAAATTAGCCAGTCATGGTAGCACACACCTGCAATCCCAGCTACTCAAGAAGCTGAGGTGGGAGAATCGCTTGAAGCCAAGATTGTGTCACGGCACTCCAGCCTGGGTGACAGGGCCAGATGCCGTCTCAAAAAAAAACAAACAAGTGTTTGGGGAAGTTTGGGGTACCATTATAAACTGCTAATGGTAATACAAAATGGAACAATCACTTAGAATTGAGACTTATCTAGAAAAAGTTGATAGTCCCAACCAGCAAGGTATGCACAAATCCACTTCTACCACCTTCTAGGCATTTATTCCCCAGAGAACTTCTCCCCTCTCCCACATACATACAAAGGCCACAAAGATGTTCCTACAACACTATAATAGAAAAAAAAAGAAGTTACAATTTAAATTTCCACCAAGAGAGAATATCTTGCAGTATAGTCATACATTGGTTTATAAAGCCAGCAAAAATTGAACTAGAGCTATATTTATCAACCTAGATAAACCCTGAAAATTATTCTGAATGAAAACGGCAAATGACATGTACAATATACCATTTATATAAAATTTAAAAAACTCAATAGTATGTTATTTACATTTGCGGGAAGAGTATAAAAGCACGGAAGGAAGGACAAGCAACTGTGAGGCCATCATGGCCTCTGTGGAAAATGAGGACGAGGCAGGGAACGGTGTCTACAGGGACTCAAAGGGGACTTCAATTATATCTGTGATATCTTAATATTTTTAAAAGATTGTATGCAAAACATCTATATGAATATTTGCTAATCTAGGAGGTAGGCATATGAATATAATTTATACTACTCTATGCATTTTTCTGTCCATTTAAAACCTTGAATTTCTTTAAATAAGTGGGCCTTCTATTCTCGATAGTACAGCTGACCTTAAACAACTCTTCTGCTAAAACAAGATAAAAATGGTGAACAAAATTTCTTAAAAATTTTAAGTGCATCACTGAGCTTACAAGAAATTAAGGAATCATCAAAAGCTAAAACAGAAGCGAACGCAGGGATCCAAAGATGAATGCAAGCACTCATGTGTTTACCCTGGAGACATGTGCCAACCTCTAGTGACCTTGAACTTCCATTTTGACAGCTGCCTAGTGTAAAGAAGACAGGAGATTAAAGCCAGGGTCCATCTCAGGTAGGGATCTAACAAGATATCCCTCCACATAAAGCTGGGATCCTCAGCGCAAGGGTAAACTATTTACAAAACAAACAAAACAAACCAGGAAGGAGGGGGACCAGGGAAGCGAAAAAGAAGGGAGAAGGGAGGGAAGGATTAACTTGCTGGTCTGGACCTTGACAATAGATGGAAGAGCGTAAATTACTTCAGACAATGAATACCCGCAAGCAGGCCCATGACAGGTCTCTTGCCCATCACAACAGGACTCACGTTGTCCAAAAAACTTTAAGCCAATAAAATTTAAGTAGTCCTGTGTTGTTTATGCACCTAGGCACTTGGAGGAATCCAGGCTTCAGAGTTTTTCATAAACATTTCCAAGAGTTAACATATAAATTTCACTAAACACACGAGGAAATAAGCCACTACAAGTTTACAGAACAATAAATTAAAGAATCAGACAAACAAAACTCATAAATATTGGAAATGTCAGAAACAGAATATAAAATATTTAAAAGAACCAAAAATGTAAAAAGGAGACTTTACCAAAATTAAAAACTTTTGTACATCAAATGACACTATCAAAAGAATGAAAAGGCAATCCACAGAATGGGAGAAAATACTATAAATCATTTACTTATCTGATAGAAGATTAATATCTGTAATCTATAAAGAACTCCTACAACTCAATGACAAAAAACCAAATAACCTGATTAAAAAATACAAAAAGGACGTTAACAGACATTTCTCCAAAGAAGATACATAAATAGCCAAGAAGCACATGAAAAGATGCCCAACATACCAAATCATTAGGAAAATATGAATCAAAACTGCAAGACACCACCTCATATCCATGAGAATAGACATATTAGAAAACAACAAGTGTTCATGAAGATGTGGAGAAACTGGAACCTTTGTACACTGCTGGTGGAAATGTAGAAATGGTACAGCGAAACAAAAAAAGGAACAGTCAGCCGGGCGCAGTGGCTCATGCCTGTAATCCCAGCACTTTGGGAGGCAAAGGCGGGTGGATCACGAGGTCAGGAGTTCAAGACCAGCCTGGCCAAGATGGTGAAACCCCATCTCTACTAAAAATACAAAAATTAGCTGGGCGTGGTGGTGCATGCCTGTAATCCCAGCTACTCGGGAAGCTGAGGCAGGAGAATTGCTTGAACCTGGTAGGTAGAGGTTGCAGTGAGCCTAGATCGCGCCATTGCACTCCAGCCTGGGCGACAAGCGCGAGACTCCGTCTCAAAAAAAAAAAAAAGAAAAAAAAAACAAATAAAAGGAACAGCCACTAGGGAAGATAGTATGGCAGGCAGTTCCTCAAAAAATCAAAGATAAAACTATCACATAAGCCAGTAATTCTACTTCCAGCTATATACCCAAAAGAACTGAAAGCAATGCTTTAATAGACTATACCAATGTTCACTAATGAATGAATGGATAAACAAAACATGGTATCTTCACACATGGACTATTATTCAGAAATAAAAAGGAATGAAGCAGTAGGGGGCAGTGGCTCACACCTGAAATCCCAGCACTTTGGGAGGCTGAGGTGGGTGGATTGCTTGAGTTCCGGGGTTCCAGACCAACCTGGGAAATGTGGTGAAACCCCATCTCTACAAAAACATACAAAAGTTAGCCAGGCCTGGTGGCTTGCACCTGTAGTCCCAGCTACTGGGCAGGCTGAAGTGGGAGGATCGCTTGAGCCTGGGAGGTCAAGGATGCAATAAGCCATGATTGCGCCACTGCACTCCAGCCTGGGTAACACAGCAAAACCCTGCCTCCAAAAAAAAAAAAAAAAAAAGGAATGAAGTATTAAGATATATTGCAACATGGATGAACTTTGAAAACATTATGCCAAGTAAGATAACCCAGACACAAAACGACAAATACTGTATGATCTCACTTACATAAGGTAGTTAAAATAGTCAAATTCATAGAAAGTAGAATCATGGTTACCAGGGATTAGAGGGAGGAGGAAATGGGAAGTTGCTATTTAATGGGTATGTAGTTCCAGTTTGGGATAATGGAAAAGTTCTGGAGACAGTGATAAATTTTGGTAATAGTTACACAACAATATGAATGGCAAATTTTATGTTGAATTTTACAATAATTTTTTTTTTTTTTTTGAAACAGAGTCTCACTCTGTCACCCAGGCTGGAGTGCAGTGGTGTAATTTCGGCTCACTGCAAGCGCCACCTCCCGGGTTCATGCCATTCTCCTGCCTCAGCTTCCCGAGCAGCTGGGACTACAGGCGCCCGCCATCACACCTGGCTAATTTTTTTGGTATTTTTAGTAGTGACGGGGTTTCACCATGTTAGCCAGGATGGTCTTGATCTCCTGACCTCATGATCTGCCTGCCTCAGCCTCCCAAAGTGCTAGGATTACAGGCATGAGCTACCGCACCCAGCCAATAATTTTTTTTAAAAGGAGAAAGATATCACAAGAAAACTTTTATGAGCAATATAATAAAAGAAATATAAATATCAATAGACTTACTATGTTTGGTTTGGATGGTAGTTACAGGGGTACAATCACATATTATCATCAAATTGGACACCTGAGATTTGTGAATTTTCTTGTGTTAATATACTTCAATAAAATATATATTAAAAACTCACTAAACAGATCAAAGAACAGATTAGATACATTGGGGAAAAAAAATTGGGGGCTGGGCACAGTGGCTCACACCCGTAAGCCCAACACCTTGGGAGGCTGAGGAGGGTGGATTACCTGACGTCAGGAGTTTGAGACCAGTCTGGCCAACAGGGTGAAACCCCGTCTCTACTAAAAATACAAAAAAATTAACCGGGCACGGTAGTACATGCGTGTAGTCCTCGCTACTTGGGAGGCTGAGGCAGGAGAATAGCTTGAACCTGGAAGGCAGAGGTTGCAGTGAGCCAAGATCACACCACTGCACTCCAGCCTGGGTGACAGAGTAAGACTCTGTCTCAAAAAAAAAAAAAAAAAAAAAAGAAAGAAAAGAAAATTGGGAAAACTGAAGACAGATATGGGAAATTATTACAAATATAGGAAGGCACAAACATGAGCATGTTAGTCCCTTCACGTTACTGTAAAGGAATACTTGAGACTAGGTAATTTATAAAGAAAAGAGGCTTATTTGGCTCATGGTTCTGCAAGCCATACACATGGTACCAACATCTGCTCAGCTTCTGGTGAGGCCACAGGGAGCTTTCAATCGGGGCAGAGGGCAAAGGGAGAGCCAGCATATCATATGGCAAGAAAGAAAGCAAGTTGGGTGAGGTGCCACATTCTTTTAAACCAGATCTCCGGTGAATTCAGAGGGAGGCACCATGCCACTCATGAGGGATCCAACCCCATGACCCAAACACCTCCTACTAGGCCCACCTCCAACATCAGAAGTCATATTTCAATATGAGATTTGGAGAGGACAAAACATCCAAACCTCATCATAGAGTCTAGGAGAATTGGCCAGGCACAGTGGCTCATGCTTGTAATCCTAGCACTTTGGGAGGCCGAGGCAGGTGTATCACCTGAGGTCAGGAGTTTGGGACCAGCCTGGCCAACGTGACAAAATCCCATCTCTACTAAAAATACAAGAATTAGCCAGGTGTGGTGGTGGGCGCCTAGAATCCAGCTACTCTGGAGTCTGAGGCAGGAGAATTACTTGAACCAGTAGGGCAGAGGTTGCAGTGAGCCGAGATGGAGCCACTGCACTCCAGCCTGGGCAAAAGAGCAAAACTCCGTCTCAAAAAAAAAAAAAAAGGGCAGGGAGTGTAGGATAATAAAGGGACCATCCATGCTCTGCTGTACTCAGAGCCCCGAGAGGCTGACCTCTAGACACCACATGACTCAGGCTTCCTCACTCCCTCCCAGTGGTTCCTTTTTCCCACCAAAAGCCACAGCTCCCTAAGGCTACTCTCCCCTACAACTATAGCTCTCTCCAATTCTCCACTATCCCGCCCTGCCCTTGCAGGCCCTGAGAATGGCTTTACCATCCTTTGCGGTTCTCTTACATGTTACCCCTCCCCAAGCCTCTGTCAATAGTTATCTTCGTTACTCTCTTCAATTACACCTTTGAGTGTTTCTTGGCAGGCCTTGCCTGACACAGCATGGAGCTCCAATGGGTGAGGAGAAAGAAAGGAAAGATGTAGACTCAAAGCTAAAGAAAAGAAGCATTCCAAAACTGATGAGAAACACTAAAAATCAGAAAGCCCAATGAATCCCAAACTAAATAAAAAGGAGGAAAAATCATATTACTGATATCACAGTGAAACTGAAGAATTCAAAGAGAAGACCTTAAAAGCAGTCAAAGAAAAAAGATATTTATAAGGCATAACAGACTAAACTGTATTTCTTAGAGCAATAAGATAAGCCAGACAAGAGAGATCAGAATAACATTTTCAGGGTATTGAAAGAAAATAACTATTAACCTAGAAATGTCTATCTAGAAAAATGATCTTTCAGGGACTACAGTATAATGAAAGCATGTTCCTACAAATAAAAACCAAGAGAGTTTACCACCAAACTACTCTTCCCTAAAAAAATTCTAAAGAAAATACTTCAAGTAAAGTGAACCCAAATTAATGATCTTGAATGCAAAAGACTATGGAGTAAACATATTGTATTGGTTTTTTTTTGTTTTTGAGACAGAGTTTTGCTCTTGTTGCCCAGGATGGAGTGCAATGGTGCGATCTCCACTCACCGCAACCTCCACCTCCTGGGTTCAAGCGATTATCCTGCCTCAGCCTCCCGAGTAGCTGGGATTACAGGCATGCGCCACCACGTCCGGCTAATTTTGTATTTTAGTAGAGATGGGGTTACTCCATGTTGGTCAGGCTGGTCTCGAACTCCCAACCTCAGGTGATCCACATGCCTCGGCCTCCTGAAGTGCTGTGATTACAGGAATGAGCCACCACACCTGGCCAAACATATTGTTAAATATGTTCACTAAGGCCAGGTGAGGTGGCTCACACCTGCAATCCTGGCACATTGGGAGGCCGAGGCAGGAGGATCGCTTAAGCCCAGGAGTTCAAGACTGCCCTGGGCAACAAGGCAGTCTCAAAAATTGATTTGTCTCACAAATAAATAAATAGCTGGGCATGATGGCCTCCACCTGTAGTCTTAGCTATTTAGGAGGCTGAAGCAGGATTACTTGAGCTCAGGAGGTCAAGGGTGCAGTGAGCCAAGATCACACCACTGCACTCCAGCCTGGGCAAGGGGGTAAGACCCTGTCTCTTAAAAATAAATACAATATAATCCGATCTGATCTGATCCGATCCAATCCGATCCAATCCAATCCAATCCAATCTATCACCCAGGCTATATACTGCAGTAGTACAATCTCGGCTCACTGCAGCATCAACCTCTCAGGCTCAAGCAGTCCTTCCACCTCAGCCTCCGGAGTAGCTGGGACCATAGGTGCATGACACCACACCTGGCTAAATTCTTTGTATTTTTATAGAGATGGGATTTTGCCATGTTACCCAGGCTGGTCTCAAAATCCTGGGCTCAAGTGATTCTCCTGCCTCAGCCTCCCAAAATTCTGGGATTAGAGGCATGAGCAACCGCACATGGCCAAGTATTGTATTTTTAAAATGATTCTACCTGGGAGGCTAAGGCAGGAGGATTACTTGAGCCCAAACGTTTGAAGCTGCAGTGAGCTTTAATTGCGCCACTGTGCTTCAGTCTGGGTGACAGAGCAAGACCCTGCCTCTTAAAACAAAAACAAGTAAAGATTACTTTGAGAAAATGAAAAAAGACAATTAAAACTCTGGACAGCAATAGTGCATTAAGTAAAAGAGGTTTTTGTTTGTTTGTTTTGTTTGTTTGTTTTTTGAGACGGAGTTTCGCTCTTGTTGCCCAGGCTGGAATGCAATGGCGCAATCTCGGCTCACTGCAACCTCCACCTCCCAGGTTCAAGCCTCAGCCTCCCAGCTAGCTGGGATTACAGGCATGTGCCACCACGCTGGTTAATTTTGTATTTTAGTAGAGATGGGGTTTCTCCATGTTGGTCAGGCTGGTCTCGAACTCCCAACCTCAGGTGATCCGCCCGTCTTGGCCTCCCAAAGTGCTAGGATTGCAGGTATAAGCCACCATGCCCAGCCAGGAGAGAGGTATTTTTAAGCTAGTCTTTGTATTACTCTGGCTGGGACAGAATATACATATTATCTTTGGACTAAATTGAATATGCATGTTAAAATGTTTACTGTGGTCAATAAGATATTAAAACTAAGAACACAGTTTATGACAACAAACTATGAAATGAGAAACAAAAGATTATCAAGCCCTAAAAGAAGGCAAGAAAGAAAAAAATCATATGCACACACAGTAAGATAACAAATAAATTATAATTTATCAGTAATGACAAGTAAATGTAATAAACTAAATGCTCTACATAAAAAACTAAAATTGACAGACTGAATAAAAAAGAAAATCCAAAATTATGCTGTTTATAAGAAATAAATATAAAACTCAAGGGCATGGAAAGGTTGAAAGCACAAAGATGGAAAAAGTCCTCGTGCAATGGCTCATGCCTGTGATCCCAACACTTTGGGAGGCCAAGGCAGGAAGATCACATGAGGTCAGGAGCTCAAGACCAGCCTGGTTAACAAAGCAAGCCCTTATCTCTACAAAATAATTTTTAAAATAAAAATGAAAAAATAAAATAAGTTTACAAAAGTAGAAAAAAACATTCTAATCAAAATAAAGTTAATGAAATTGATATAGCTATCAGAGAAAAACAGAATTTAGGGCAAAATATTACTAAAAGATGCTGGGCCATCTCATAATTATAAAAGGGTCAACTACAATGGCATGCAATACAATTTATACGTACAAAACACAACAGACAGAACTACCAACAAATCCACTAGAGTGGAAGATTAACATGTAACTCTCAGTAACTGTTAGCTTAGGAAGACAGAAGTATCTAACGAATTTGATTTAATAGCATAAATACATTGCACCTTTAAGTAAATATCACATTCTTTTCAAACACATACTGAACAAAAACTGACAACACACTAGACTGTAAGGCATATCCAAACAAATTTTAAATAACTGGTATGTACATGACATATTATCTGACCAAGAGCAATTAAGTAAGAAATTGATTTACCATAACAATAACAAAAACTAGAAAAATTCAAGGATGAAAAAAATCATAATGGAAATCAGAAAATGTATAGGCCAGGCTGGGCGCAGTGGCTCACGCCTGTTAATCCCAGCACTTTGGGAGGCCGAGACGGGCAGATCACGAGGTCAGGAGTTTAAGACCAGCCTGACCAACATGGTGAAACCCCATCTCTACTAAAAATACAAAAATTAGCTGGGTATGGTGGCGTGCGCCTATAATCCCAGCTACTTGGGAAGCTGAGGCAGGAGAATCGCTTGAACCCAGGAGGCGGAGGTTGCAGTGAGCCAAGATCTCGCCACTGCACTCCAGCCTGGGCAACAGAACGAGACTCCATCTCAAAAATAAATAAATAAATAAATTTTATATATATATATATATAAATATATATATATATATATCTATAGGCTGGGCACGGTGGCTCACACCTGTAATCCCAGCACTTTGGGAGGCTGAGGCGGGTGGATCACTTGAGGTTGGGAGTTCAAGACCAGCCTGGCCAATATGGTAAAACCCTGTCTCTACTAAAAATATAAAAAATTAGTTGTAGTGGTGACTCATGCCTGTAATCCCAGTTACTCGGGAGGCTGAAGCAGGAGAATCCCTTGAACCCAAGATGCGGTAGGTACAGTGAGCCACTGCAGAGGTCACGCTACTGCACACCAGCCTGGGCAACAGAACAAGACTGTCTCAAAACAAAACAAAATAAAACTATAGTTTACAATAAACAAAAAAGCCAAAAGTTCTTTATTTGGAATAACTAATAAAATTGGAGAGGAAAAACACAAATATATAAACAAGCAAGAATTAAAAGAGAAAGCAACTACAGATGCCTTGGAAAATAAAAAGACATTAAAAGGATAGCAAACAAGGCTGGGCGTGTTGGCTCATGCCTGTAATCCCAGCACTTTGGGAGGCCGAGGCGGGCGTATCACCTGAGGTCGGGAATTCAAGACCAGCCTGACCAACATGCAGAAACCCCGTCTCTACTAAGAATACAAAATTAGCCAGGCGTGGTGGTGCATGCCTGTAATCCTAGCTACTCACGAGGCTGAGGCAGAATTGCTTGAACCCGGGAGGCAGATGTTGCAGTGAGCCGAGATTGCACCATTGCACTCCAGCCTGGGCAACAAGAGTGAAATTCCGTCCCAAAAAAAAAAAAAAAGGATAGCAAACAAATTTATTGTGATAAATACAGCAATTCCAATCCTATACAGATTTCTTCAAGAGACTACAAAACAGGAAACACTCTTTACGCCATTTTAAGAGCCCAGCATATCATCATAAATATGCCAATAGCAAAACCAGATGACAACAGTGGAGGAAAAGAAATTTATACGTCAGTCCTACTCGTGAACACAGAAGAAGAAATCGTAAGATATTTCACATAAGGGAGGTGATGGATATGTTAATTAACTTGACTTAATCATTCCACGTTGTATATATATATTAAAACATTACACTGTACCCCATGAATGTATGCAATTATGAGTCAATTAAAAATATTAATAAGATATTTCATAAACCAAATCCAACAATGGATGTTAAAAATAATAATGACGATAATAATATACACTGTGACCAAGTTAGGTATCCTAGAAATACAAAACAGAGTTAACATTAGAAAATAAACAAGGCCGAGCGCAGTGGCTCATGCCTGTAATCCCAGCACTTTGGGAGGCTGAGGCTGGTGGATCGCTTGAAGTCAGGAGTTCAAGACCAGCCTGGCCAACATGGTGAAACCTCATCTCTACTCAAAATCCAAAAATTAGCCTGGCGTGGTAGTGCACACCTGTAGTCCCAGCTACTTGGGAGGCGGAGGCAGGTGAATCACTCGAATTCGGGAGGCGGAGGTTGCAGTGAGCCAACATCATACCACGGCACTCCAGCCTGGGTGACAGAGTCAGACTCTGTCTCAAAAAAGAAAAGAAAAAGAAAAAGAGGTCGGGCTCAGTGGCTCACGCCTATCTATAATTCCGCCACTTTGGGAGGCTGAGACAGGTGAATCACTTGAGGTCAGGATATCAAGACCAATCTGGCCAACATGGCAAAACCCCATCTCTACTAAAAATAGAAAAATTAGCCAGGCATGGTAGTGTACGCCTGTAATCCCAGCTACTCGGGAGGCTGAGGCAGGAGAATCACTTGAACCCAGGAGGCAGAGGTTGCAGTGAGCTGAGATTGTGCCATTGTATGGCAGCCTGGGCAACAAGAGCAAAACTCCATCTCAAAAAAAAAAAAAAAAAAAGACTAAAATAATAAGAAAATGAGTGATGAAATATGGAAGAGGCAATAACTAAATAAATCAACCCTATTACATTACCCTCAATTTTTTTTACTACATTGCCCCAAGTATATGGCATGATCTTTTGAGAAGATATAAAAGAAACCTGGTGGGGGTTTTGTTTTGTTTTGTTTTGTTTTGTTTGAGTCAGGGTCTTGTTCTGTCACCTAGGCTGGATGGAGTGCAGTGTTGTAATCATAGCTCACTGAAACTTTGACCTCCCAGACTCGATGGATGCTCCCACCTCAGCCTCCTGAGTAGATGAGACTACAGGTGCAGGCCTCCACACATGGATAATTTTTTTTTTTTTTTTTTTTGTAGAGACAGAGTTTCGCCATGTTACCCACTCCAGTCTCAAAACTCCTGGGCTCAAGTGATCTGCTTGCCTTGGCCTCTCAAAGTGCTGCGATTACAAGCATGAGCCACTGCACCCAGCCTGGTGGTCTTTTTTGAAAGGTTTCATTGAATACTGTTGAGAATTAGAAATTTTTCATTTCCCAACCATAATGACAAGGAGAAGAAAACTGACAAAAGACATTTCACATTCACAATTACGAGATAAGTCAGAAGATGAAGGCAAAAAGACACTTTTTTTTTTTTTTTTTTTTTTGAGACAGAGTTTCGCTCTTGTTGCCCAAGCTGGAGTGCAATGGTGTGATCTTGGCTCACTGCAACCTCCGCCTCCCGGGTTCAAGTGATTCTCCTGCCTCAGCCTCCCAAGTACCTGGGGTCACAGGCGTGTGCCACCATGCCCAGTTCCCAGTTAATTTTTTTGTTTGTCATTTTTAGTAGAGACGAGATTTCACCATGTTGATCAGGCTGGTCTCAAACTCCTGACCTCAAGTGATCCACCCACCTCAGCCTCCCAAAGTGCTGGGATTACAGGCGTGAGCCACTGCACCCGGCAAAAAGACACTCTTTTTGTGTTCTTCAATGTGGTAGCCACTAGACATGAGACTGTTTAAGTTAACTAAAAATTTAGCTCCTCAGATATACTAGGGATATTTCAAGTGCCATGTGTGCATGGCTAGTAATTATCACATTGCAAAACACAAATACAGAATATTCCTATTACTGCAGAAAGTTTTTACAGACTGAACTGCTCTAGACTCTGTCGATCACAGTAAAATGGATCACGTGTCATCTCAGACCTTGAGTCTTCAGATGATGATGTTGTTTCAGTGGTTCTTAATTTAGGTAATTTTGTCCCCCAAGGGACATCTGGCAGTGTCTGGAAACATTTCTGGTTGCCACAACTGGGGAGCACTAATGGCAACTAGTGGATAGAGGGTAGGGACACTGCTAAACATCCTACAATGCACAAACCAGCCCTCAGCAACAAAAAGCATCCACCTGAAATGCTAATAATGGCAAGTTTGAGAAATCCTGCCCTAAATGAATTTTCTCCAACTCAACAATCAATGAACGAACGTACTTCCAAGGAAAAAAATATGGTAATCTCATTCAGACAGTCATTACATGAGAATTACATCATTATCCAATATTCTGTGACAAGAACCCAAAACAATCTGTTTTGCTGAAAGAACATGTAATACCATTCTTTCATCTTTTATGATTTGTGTGTAAAAAATTTGCTTGATAAGTTTGTAAGTGGGCAAATGCTAAAGGTAGGTGTATATATAAAGTTAATGAAAAACTGTTTTGATCACTCTAATTGCCATTTATAAATCTAAAAACGAAAATGATTTACAACTACAAAGCAAAGAATAGTCATCTTCTCTTCATCAATATTGTGTGCTACCGATGTTTTCCAAAGCATTATGTTTTGCTGATGCTAGAGCAAGAAAAAGAACCAGAAGTAATAAGAAGACAGAAACCTGTTAAGGATGCATTTAATATCTAAAATCAGTACTGCATTTTGACAGTGGGAATGCAATAACCAGAAATAATGAGCTAGAACCTATAAGAATTATTTGAAATGTGAAATCAGGAGCTGGGCATGGTGGCTTATGCCTGTTATCCCAGCACTTTGGAGAGGCTGAGGTGGGAGGATCGCTTGAGCCCAAGGGTTCAAGACCAGCCTGGGCAACACAGACAAACCTTGTCTCTACAAAAAATGCAAAAATTAGCCAGGCATGGTGGCCCATGCTTATAGTCCCAGCTACCTGGGAGGCTGAGGTGGGAGGATTGCTTGAGCCCAGGAGGTGGAGGTTGCAGTGAGCTGATATTGTGCCACTGTACTCCAGCCTGGGCAAGACAGCAAGACTCTGTCTAAAAAAAAAAGAAATAAAGAAATTGAAATCAGTATTTACACATCAGAAGAAATATGCAAAGAGCATGGCCAGGCAAGGTGGCTCATGCTTGTAATCCCAGCGCTTAGGGAGGCTGAGGCGGGCAGATTGCTTGAGCTCAGGAGTTCAACACCAGCCTGGATAACATGGCGAAACCCTGTCTCTACTAAAATACAAAAATTAGCCAGGTACGGTTGGTGTGTGCCTGTACCCCCAGCTACTCAGAGGGCTGAGGCTGGAGGACTGCTTGAGCCTGGGAGGCAGAGGATGGCGTGAGCCAAGATTGCGCAACTGTACTCCAGCCTGGGCAACAGAATGAGACCCTGCCTCAAAAAAAAAAAAAAAAAATAAGAGCAGGCTGTGAGCGTTGGCTCATGCCTGTAATCTCAGCACTTTGGGAGGCCAAGGTGGGCCAATCACCTGAGGTCGGGAGTTTTGAGACCAGCCTGACCTGACCAACATAGAGAAACCCCATCTCTACTAAAAATACAAAATTAGCCAGGCATGGTATGGTGGGTGGGGCATGCCTGTAATCCCAGCTACTTGGGAGGGTGAGGCAGGAGAGTTGCTTGAATCCAAGAGGCGGAGGTTGCTGTGAGCCAAGATTGCGCCATTGCACTCCAGCCTGGGCAACAAGAGCAAAACTCCGTCTCAATTAAAAAAAAAAAAAAAAAAAGAGCAAACAGCCACACTCTAGACTTGTGGTGTCTAACACAGTACCCACTACCACAGTGGCTCCCTTACACTATCCATGTTACAAGAGCTCAAGATACATGTGGTTAGTGGCTACCATATTGGAGAGAGCAGATAAAGAACACTTCCATCAGCACAGAAAGTTCTATCAGCTAGCATTACTCTAGAAGAAATCTAATTAACTCAACATGTATTTATCAAGTGCTTACTATAAGGTTATCTTGATTTGATACCATGTTATTTGATACATTAAAGTACAAAATAGCTGCTAACATTTACAGAGCATTTACTATACCCCAGGCACTATACTAAACACTTTTCTTTCAATGTATGTTAAATCATTTTATCTTTGCACTAACTCCCTGAGGTAGTGGTTATTATTTCTCTATTTTTTTTTAAAAGATGGGCTCTTGGGCCAGCCGTGGTGGCTCACATCTGTAATCCTAGCACTTTGTGAGGCTGAGGCGGGCGGATTGCCTGGGCTCAGGAGTTCGAGACCAGCCTGGGCAACACAGTGAAACCTTGTCTCTACTAAAATACCCAGCCTGGGTGACAGAGCAAGACTCCGTCTCAAAAAAAAAAAAAGGGTCTTGCTATATTGCCCAGGCTGAACTTGAACTCCCGGACTCAAGCAATTCTCCTGCTTCATCCTCCCAGAGAGGTGGAGCGACAGACAAGATTTTTCACACTGCTACCAGTCAAACATCAAAATCACAAATCTGACAGGTTTTGTTTTGTTTTGAGACGGAGTTTTGCTCTTTTAGGCTGGACTGCAGTGGCACGATCTCAGCTCACTCCAAGTGCTGTACAGTGGTGCAATCTCACCACAAGTGCAGTGGCACGATCTTGACTCACTGCAACCTCCACCTCCCGGGTTCAAGCGATTCTCCTGTCTCAGCCTCCTGAGTAGCTGGGATTACAGGCATGCACCACCATGCCTGGCTAATTGTTTTATATTTTTAATAGAGATGGGGTTTCACCATGTTGGCCAGGCTGGTCTCGAACTCCTGACTTCAGGCGATCCTCCCGCTTCGGCCTCCCAAAGTGCTGGGATTACAGGTGTGAGCCACCATGCCCAGCCAAATTTTATACTGTGTGAATTCAAGCTAATGATTACAGCAAACAAAACCTTAAGATAGCCCAGCCTCTATTTCCCTAGTCTCATTTCACACTACTCCCTTCCTCATTTATTCATTCATTTTTTTTTCATTCAACAAATATTACTGAGCAACAAGGTGCCAAGCCCTGTACTAGACACACATAATTAAGGAAAAGCAAACAGGGTCCCTGAACAAATATACATTAGAGTCCAGCAACAGAGACCAATGTTCATTAATCAATCACATAAATGAGGTGTTATAAAAGAACTACCAATAATTTGAGACCACCCTGGGCAATACAGCAATACTTCATCTCTACATAAACATTATAACATAGCCAGGTGTGGTGGCATGCACCTGTGGTCCCACCTACTCGGGAGGCTGAAGGGGGAGGATCGCTTCAGCCCAGGAGTTTGAGGCTGCAGTGAGTCATGATCACACCACTGCATTCCAGCTGGGTTTTAGAGTAAGATCCTAACTCCAAAAAGTAAAAAATAAATAAATAAATAAAAGAACTACACTGTTATAAAAGGACAGGTGAATCTCACCTTTCAGGCAGGCTAAGGAAAGCTTCCCTGAGAAACTGACTACTGAGAGAACTGAAGGATGAAGTGACAGTGAAGAAAAGCATTCCAGACAGAAGGACTAGTATATGAGAGGCCCTGTGACAGGACACAGGACACAAGTGGGAAGGGTTGCAAAAAAGCTAGTGTGGCTGATGAAGAGAAAAAGCAATTGGAAAAGAGTCAAAAGAAGCTGGAAAGGCAGTAACTTATCCAAAGCCTCACAAAGTACAAACATTTTTAAAGAAAAATGCTTTATATTTCACAACATTTAATGGCATTTTCCCCTGCTTTTTGTGAACAAGAGGCCTTACATTTTCATTTTCACTGGGCCCTGCAAATTATGTAGGTAGCCCTGGCTGGACAACAAAGACAGTAGACAGAAACAGTCTTATGGCTCGGATACAAGGCAGAGGCCACCCACTCACTATACTGACCCTTCAGACCCACTAAGAAAGACAAAAAAATGAGGATATGGAAAGAAACACGGCCTCCAAGGCCAAGGTGGGAGGATCACCAGGTCAGGAGTTCGAGACCAGTCTAGCCAACATGGTGAAACTCCCTCACATGGTGAAACCCTGCCTCTACTAAAAATACAAAAATTAGCCGGGCATGGTGGCACGTGCCTGTAATCCCAGCTACGCAGGAGGCCAAGTCAGGAGAATTGCTTGAACCTGGGAGGCGGAGGTTGCGGAGGTTGCAGTGAGCCTAAACATGCATTGCGCCACTGCACTCCTGGCTGGGTGACAGGGTGAGACCCTGTCTCAAAAAAAAGAAAGAAACATGGCCTCCTAAATTAGAACCTTCGTAGGTAAGGCAAACGAAACTGCAGTGTTTTTTTTTTTGTTTTGTTTTTTTTGAGACAGAGTCTCACTCTGCCACCCAGGCTGGAGTGCAGTGGCGTGATCTTGGCTCACTGCAAGCTCTGCCTTCCGGGTTCACGCCATTCTCCTGCCTCAGCCTCTCCGAGTAGCTGGGACTACAGGCACCCGCCACCACGCCCGGCTAATTTTTTTGTATTTTTAGTAGAGATGAGGTTTCACCGTGGTCTTGATCTCCTGACCTCGTGATCCGCCCGCCTCGGCCTCCCAAAGTGCTGGGATTACAAGTGTGAGCCACCGCGCCCGGCCGAAACCGCAGTTTTTTGTTTTGTTTTGTTTTTGAGACAGAGTTCGCTCTTGTTGCCCAGGCTGGAGTGCAATGGCACGATCTCGGCTCACTGCATTCCCCGCCTCCCGGGTTCAAGCGATTCTCCTGCCTCAGCCTCCTGAGTAGCTGGGAATACAGGTATGCGCCACCACACCGGCTAATTTTGTATTTTTAGTAGAGACAGGGTTTCTCCATGTTGGTCAGGCTGGTCTCGAACTCCCGACCTCAGGTGATATGCCCGCCTCAGCCTCCCAAAGTGCTGGGATTACAGGTGTAAGCCACTGTGTCCAGCCAGAAATCTGCAGTTTTAATAATCACCCTAAGATTGGTTATGCATGTTCTAAACTCTGAAAAACCCTACTCTAAAATATTGTCAAATTACAATGGACCTAATTTTTCCCATAATTACAAACAGCGAAAGAGTGAATCCCTATCTCTTTTCCAGAATAAAGTTTATCAGTTTTCTATTAGCTCTTTCTCACTCAAAAGACATTTTTCCTTTTATTTATTAACAAGGTTATGTTATACTTAGCAGTGACTAAACAAATCTGTGGAAATGGAATGCCCTGCATTTGTATTTATAAGTCTATAAATGCAAAACCACAAACCTAGTCTTAGTCTGAACCATGATACAGCTTTGAACATTCTTCAACATAAAAATAATTGCAGGACATTCAAGGAAGTAGATTTTAAAAATAGATTTTTTTTGTCCAGGTGTGGTGGCTCACGCCTATAATCCCAGCACTTTGGGAGGCCAAGGCAGGTGGATCACCTGAGGGTCAGGAGTTCGAGACCAGCCTGGCCAACATGGTAAAACCCCGTCTCTACTAAAAATACAAAAAATTAGCCAGGCATCATGGCAGGTGCCTGTAAATCCCAGCTACTGGGGAGGCTAAGGCAGGAGAATCACTTGAACCCAGGAGGTGTAGGCAGCAGTGAGCCGAGACGGCGTCATTGCACTCCAGCCTGGGCAACAAGAGTGAAACTTCATCTCAAAAAAAAGAAAGGTAGATTTTTTTTTAAACACATGCAACATTCAGGCTGGGTGTGGTATCTCACGCCTGTAATCTCAGCACTCTGGGAGGCTGAGGCGAGCAGATCACCTGAGGTCAGGAGTTTGAGAACAGCCTGGTCAACATGGTAAAATATTGGCTCTACTAAAAATACAAAAATTAGCCAGGCATGGTGGGGTGCACCTGTAGTACCAGCTACTCTAGAGGCTGAAGCAGGATAATTGCTTGAACCCGGGAGGCAGGGGTAGCAGGCAGCCGAGATTGCGCCACTGCACTCCAGCCTAGGCAACAGAGTGAGACTCCATCTCAAAGAAAAGAAAATAGAAACGCATGCAACACTCAAATTTACTAAAATGGAGTATTAATTTATGGTCTAAATTTTTATATTGTAAAAAATTCAAGCTATATTAAAACTATATTAAGCACTCCTTCCATGTGCAATCTCATTCCCTATGTAGCCATTCTTAGAAGTTTAGTATAGGCCAGGCACAGTGGCTCACACCTGTAATCCCAGCACTTTGAGAGGCCGAAGCTGGCAGATCACCTGTGGTCAGGAGTTCGAAACCAGCCTGGCCAACATGGTGAAACCCTGTCTCTACTACAAACACAAAAATTAGCTGGGTGTGGTGGTGCATGCCTGTAATCCTAGCTACTCGGGAGGCTGAGGAAGGAGAATCGCTTGAACCTGAGAGGCAGAGGTTGCAGTGAGCCGAGATCGCACCATTGCACTCCAGCCTGGGCGACAGAGCAAGACTCTGTCTCAAAAAAAAAAAAAGAAGTTTAGTATAGGCCTTCCATTTCCGTTTCTATGCATATACAAATATATACAGAACTTTTTCTAGAAAACAGAAATGGGATCATATATTCTATTCTGCAATTTTTCATCTTATTTTGAGTATCTTTCCATGTTCATTCAGATCTTCCCATTTTAAAAAAATTATCACATTTTAGATATACCATATTTTTTAAGAGTTCCATAAAATTCCATTATACATAATACCAGTACATTAAATCCATTTGGTATAACCGGACATTTACGCTGTTTCAATCTTCACTACAGTAAACATTTTTTGTGTATAAGCAAGTATTTCCATAAACTGAATAGATGGCCAGAAGTGAAATAGCTGGGGGTCAGCTGTATATTTAAGGCTCTTGTATCGAAAACTTGTAGCATACTTCCCTATACCTTTACAATGTGAAATACCATTTTATTCTTAGTTCTGTTTCTAGACTATTCTAACTTTCTATTCTTTTCCTATGCCAACGCTATGTTTCAATTACTGTAGCTTCTGAATACATTGTAATAGTTGCTACATCAAGTCCCCAAACCCTTCACAGACTTCCAGATATATTTTCTAATCAATTAATTTTTCTCCCACCTCAGAAAAGGGTGAGGAGGAAAGAGAGATTTTGATTGACATTATATTCAATTTAGAGATGAATGAGGGAGAAATTGCCACCTTAACCGGATTGACCTTTCAGACCAAGGAGCATAGCCTTCATTTAATTCAGCTCTTTTATATTCTGCAAATAAGCTGTATCATGTTCTTCATAAAAATGGTGCATGTTTCTTATCAGTGCCCTATAATTTATTTCCAAAGTTTTTATTTCTAATAGAATGGGATCTTTTTTCCAATTTTAAGCTGATCACTGTTGATATAAAGGAAATCTTGCAACCCATTTATTTTTCTTATATCTGGTCATCTTTCCAAAGAACTAGTGGTTCCAACAGTCTTTTAGTTATTTTGCTTAAACTTTTTTTCCGAAATGTCATATCACCTGCAAATAATCATTTTTTGACCTTTCTTTCCAATATCTGCACTTATTCCCATTTTTTATACTACTCTATCAGTTAGACCCTCCAGAAGGTGTTAAATAACAGTTATATTAGGATTCCTGTTTTACTTCTGAGGATATCATCATTTAATACATGGTTTCAGATAACTATTTGCTATCATATTGGGAATTCCCTTCAATTCCTAATTTATCCAATTGTTTTAATCATAAAATGCTGTTAAATTTTAACAACTGCCTTTCAGGCATCTATGGATGATTTCAAATGTCTTTTCGCATTCTTCTCTGGATCACTGGCTACGTTCCAATTAGTCTGACACAAGTCCAACTGCAAATACACATTTAACTGAACTGAATTTGAAATATAAATTTCCTATTAATTAGCTTTTTTGAGAAAAAGAATTCTGTTAGTATCAGTTTTCTAATATCTAGTGCCACCACAGGTACTACAAGACAGGGCTGAAATAAACAAAAATGCATACTTACTATAATGCATCTTTCAAATAAGAAAAGTAGATTCAATTAATTAAAATTTTCATTTTTATGACGTGTACTGTGGTTACAAAAAAATAAAGGCAGTGCACCTTATACATTGAAGGTCTCAGGAAATATCTACTATATAAATGCTCAAGTATTCCTCAAACTCACTGTATTTCCCCAAGCTATATTCTCTCAAACTATATTCCCCAAAATATATATCTCTACCTGGGATATTGCTTATCAAACTAGAAAACTCCAATTTATTTTTCATGATTCAGCTTAAGGGTTACCTATTCCAAGAAGCCCTTTCTCAGTCCCCATCTCAGCCTGAGATAGATGTTTGTACCTACTTCTATTATAACATTACCAACCAACATTTGCCAATATTTTTGCCTTTCTCCACTCCTTGAAAAGAAGGTGCTTCTTCTGTCTCCTCAGCATACACAGCATAGTGTCTAACATGCTGTGTTTCTATACACTGAAGAAATGTTCTAAAACAAATCAATGGCCAGAAATTGGATTCCAGATCCAAACTAGCTATATGACAACAGGCATATCATTTGTCATCTCTGAATATCAGGTTTTCTTATTTATTTATTTATTTATTTATTCTATTTGTTTTGAGACAGAGTCCCGCTCTATAGCCCAGGCTGGAGTGCAATGGCACAATCTCAGCTCACTGCAACCTCTGCCTCCTGGGGTCAAGTGATTCTCCTGCCTCAGCCTCCCAAGTTGCTGGGATTACGCTATAGGTATGCACCACCCCACCCAGCTAATTTTTGTGTTTTTAGTAGAGTCATGGTTTCGCCATGTTGGCCAGGCTGGTCTCGAACTCCTGACCTCAGATGATCCACCCACTTTGGCCTCCCAAAGTGCTAGGATTATAGGTGTGAGCCACCATGCCTGGCCAGGTTTTCTCATTTATAAGGTTTAGGAATATCTCATCCTATTTACTTCACAGGACTGATATGAGAATGAAGACAAAAATTTTTCTATAGGACTACAGATGTGCAAGTATTTTAGAAGATATTAACCAGATTCCACTACAATAAAATCTATGAAAACCAGTCATGAATCTCGTTTATTAAAGTTGGATTTACACTCACTAAATCCATCCTGGTTTAAAAGCAAATGTATGGGCCGGGTGCAGTGGCTCACACCTGTTAATCCCAGCACTTTGGGAGACCAAGGTGGGAGGATAACCTGAGGTCAGGAGTTCAAGACCAGCCTGGCCAACGTGTTGAAACCTCATCTCTACTAAAAATACAAAAATTACCCAGGCATGGTGTCAGGCACCCGCAATCTCAACTACTTGGGAGGCTGAGGCAGGAGAATCACTTGAACCTGGGAGGCAGAGGTTACAGTGAGCTGAGACTGCACCATTGCACTCCAGCCTGGGCAACAGAGTAAGACTGTCTCAAAAGGAAAAAAAAAACCTATGAAAATTACTTTTCTATAATGTATCAGTTAATATGTGTGCTCTGCACTATCTTATATTATTGCTACACACAATCACTAAGGACAATCCAAAACAACCTAATGAAGACAGGGCTACAAAACCAAGCAAATTCAAGACAATACATAAAGCGCTCTTTGGACTTCAAATGAATGTGGCATCAATACTATAAGAACACTAAACTTTTCAATAATGTTGTCTCTAAAATCAAAACACCTCCTACATTTTAGTATACAGGAGAACGTGCATAGGTCATACACAATTACCATACCGTATCATATAAGAAACTCAGCCGGGCACAGTAGCTTATGCCTATAATTCCAGCACTTTAGGAGGCCAAGGCAAGAGTATCACTTGAGCTCAAGACTAGCCTGGGCAACATAGTGAGATCCTCTCTAGAAAAAAATGTTTTTAAAAAATTACCCATTCAAGGCTGCAGTGAGCCGTGATCATGCCACTATACTCCAGCCTGGGGAACAGAGACCCTGTCTCAAAAGAAAGGGAGGGGATTGGGGGGACTTAAATATCAATGCACGGTTGATGTCCATGGGTGGAGGCGGCTTCTGGAACTAACCTCTCATGGATACCGAGGGACGACTGTACTACTTTATCTGGCAGCTTATCCAATAACCTAAATTGATTGAATATAGATGCACCCTATTTAGACATTTTCCATCAAGCAATAAAATGTAACATTTATAGTATATGTTGACTGAGAACCAACATGGTTGAGTTTAAAAAAGTAAAAAAAAAAAAAAGAGTAAAAGTTCTGAAAGGGGAGTCTGGTGATCTCAGCCTAGATCAGTTATATCATGAATTTGCTCTGTGACCTACCTTGGGCAAGTCACTTCTACCTCTTTGAACCTCAGTTTCCCCATCTGTAGCATGGAAGGGAGAATGCTTAGACTTGGTTCTTATTTTTCAGTTTCTAGTCTCTCAGAGACGGTGATAAAAGCTCTAGACCCTATTACTAAAAATGTACGTTTACACCAAAAAATTTGTTACAATTTCCTTCTGATATTCATCCTAGACTCCCTAAGACCTCTATACTAAAAGATCTAAGATTCTTCTATGTTCAAAAATTCTATGCTGATTTCCATAAAACGACTATATGAGTTACCTAATGAAAAATTAAGCAAAAATAATTATGAAATACATCACTATTTGCATTTTGAATCTCAAAGCATATTAACAGTTAAAATACAGCAATTTTCCATAAGATATATTCAGACCCACAGATGAATAAATGCTAAGATCACTCTGTTTAAAATATGTAACTTAATGCTTAATAATTGAAGGAGCGTTAACAACTTTAATTAGCCAAAGATGAATTAATTTACCTCCTTTCTGGTCCCAATATCCTACAGCTTAAGAACCACAGACTGGTAACAGACAAACCAGAGTTAGAGTCTCTACCCCTTGCTATGTAAATTTGTGTAGATTACTTAGCATCTACATGTTGGAGTTTCCTTACTGTAAAATGAAAACAAAAGTAACAGGCCAGGTGCGGTGGCTCACACCTGTAATCCCAGCACTTTGGGAGGCCGAGGCAGGTGGATCACAAGGTCAGGAGTTCAAGACCAGCCTGGCCAACATGGTGAAACTCTGTCTCTATTAAAAATACAAAATTAGCTGGGTGTGGTGGTACATACCTGCAGTCCCAGCTACTCGGGAGGCTGAGGCAGGAGAATCGCTTGAACCCGGGAGACGGAGGTGGCAGTGAGCCAAGATCGTGCCACTGCACTCCAGCCTGGACAATAGAGTGAGACTTGGTCTCAAAAAAAAAAAAAAAAAAAAAAAGAAGATGAAAGCAATAATACCTACCTCACAGAGTTACTGGAGATAAAAAGTAATATATGTAAAGGGCTTGGCACAGTGCCTCGAACATAGTATGTACTCAAAAAATGGTAGCTATTAATAATTTGGAATATAGCTTTCATATTAAGAAATAATACAATAACTACTCTACACATCTTTGGTACAAATTTCTGAATACTCAAGTGGAAATTTCCAAAAAGTCATTTCCTTTTTTTTTTTTTTTTTTTTTGAGATGAAGTCTCACTCTGTCGCCCAGACTGGAGTGCAGCAGCACGATCTCGGCTCACTGCAACCTCTGCCTCCCCGTTCAAGCGATTCTCCTGTCTTCACCTCCAGAGTAGCTGAGATTAAAGGTGCCAGCCATCACGCCCGGCTAATTTTTGTATTTTTAGTAGAGATGGGGCAGATGGGGCTTCACCGTGTTGGCCAGACTGGTCTTGGGCTCCTGATCTCAAATGATCCACCCACCTCGGCCTCCCAAAGTTCTGGGATTACAGGAATGAGCCACCGCGCCCGGCTGTAATTTCCTGTTTTTAATAACGTAACACTTTTTTCAATAATCCTCTCCTCTGAAAAGATAAAAAGCATTTAGACAAATTATTTATACAACATATGACAGATGGGGTAGAGTGGAAAGACACACAGCTTTAGAGCCAGACAGAACTGAGTTCAAGACCTAATTCAGCCAGTTAGTAATCGTGTAACCCGGGCCACTTACACTTTCTCAACCTTGTAAAGCAAAGCTGTTGCAAAGATTAATAAAATATGTGAAGTATGTAAAGCATCAAGCCCAATATCTAGCACTCAATAAACGGTACTTACTACTATTCTTCTCACCTACTCCTTTATAGGTGATAAAAGTAGCTTTGCCAGGGAAGAGGGAAGATATTGGAAAACACAAATACTAGTTTATATTAAGCCAATGACGAAGGACGCTGATTTTACCTGATCAATGTAAGAACTACAGCCGTGTTTTGGGTGGCACACTCCTTCCAGAATCTAATGAAAACAGAGCCCCTAGCTCCTAGGAAAATTTCAGGAATTTTACAAAACGCTCTATGTCAGGGATTTTTAAGAATCTTGTATTAAGGGGAATACTAGCTAGTTACTTCTGCTTAATTTGCAAAAGTGTGAAAACCTTCAATAGTCTGTTTTGTGACAAAACGTAGATTAAGTTAATATTCATAATGAAGCAAGTAAATCCTGCTTTTATTAGACTTCTCGATTTCTAAAGAAACAAAAATATCTGGTGTAAAATATTAGAACAACAAACTACGCTAGAATTAGTTCGAATATTCTTAAATGTGATGCTCAAACACCCTAACACCAAACCAAAAGGAAAAAAGTCCAAAAAGGTTAACAAAGCTGGCTGCATCCAATTCTTAGAAAGTCTGAATCAATCCAGCTATCAAATGAACCTCTAACTTCCCAAAACATCTACAAACGCCGAAGTCATAATTTACAAAAACAAAGCTGAGCCAGCAAATACAAACACTGTTTACTGAGTAACTGAACGTAGTTTATCCTTACTTCTCCTCCTTGCATGTAATACTTTTATCCTTTGACTCGGCCTTCTCAAATTCCCTTAGTAAACAACCTCATCAAACTGTTTATTGTAGTGTAAGCATGAAATCAAAGAGTAGCATAGACTCAGTTCTCCAAATCGCGGGAGCTTTAAGGAGCTTAGCACTAGACCAAGTTTTGCCCCAATGACCTTGGTCTCAACGATTCCCCTCCCTCCCTCCAGCCGGCCCGGCCCTTCCACGTGCTGCCGGCTGCAATTACTCCAGAGGTGGCTGCATGTCAGGGAAGCGCTAGAGGATCCGAATGCACAGGAAACAAGGATTGCTAACAGCACCCGGGCTGTGCCATCCAATCCTTCCCGACACCAACTCCCCAAGAGCGGTCACACAGCCCTACAAATTTCCCCTACCGAAGCCCTGCGGGGATAACCCCAACCTCCTTCCCGGCGCCTCGCTCTGCGACCCAGTCTGTGGGGCAGGGTGTAAGGTGAAGAAATCCTCTTTGCTACACCACTATATTCCCACGCCCGACTGGGGTGCTGAGCAGCCAGGGGAAGGGGACAGCTCCTGGAAGGAGGGGACGACGGCAGGAGGAAAGTAGGATGAAGAATCCTGCGCCACGCCACCGCCACCTCCTCCTCCACTTCAGGCTCCCTAGAGGCCCTTGCCAGTCGCCAGCCCAGCGAGCAGCAAGGCCTGGAGTGGCAGGGCCGACAGGGGGCCCGCGAATTCCGGGGTCTGAGGGGCGCGGCGTCCTCACCATCAGAACTTTAGCCGCGTTCTCCAGCTGAGCGATCACTTCTGGGGGCCCCAGCGCCGCCGCCATCATGGTCTCTCTTCAATGACGCGCCATGCGCTGCATTCTGGGAGCGGGCGCCGCGGCCGGCCAATCGCCGCCGCGACCCCGGAGCCTCACGCGCTCCCAGGGCCGTCGCAGCCGCTGTCGACGCCGGCGTCGCGGCCTCGGCGGGTCTGGCCGGGCTGCCGGGTTCCGGGCGGCTGGGAGGGGACTAGCGTGAGCCCGGCCGCCGCGCTGGGGCAGGGGCGGCCGCAGCCCACGCCGGGCGAGGCCCGGGCGGTCTGCCCAGACCACTGCAGCCGCGCGCCCCACTAAGCTCCCAGCCCCGCGCATGCGTGGTGTCCGGCGCCCCGGCCTCGCTGTCCCCCCCGGCCCTCTCCCCACTGCCCTAGTACAGCCCGCACGGGGACCCGCAGATCCGGGACGCCAGTTCTCTCCCTCCGTTCTCAGCCTTGCACACCGCCTCCCTTGGCTCCTCCTTGCCCTTCCACGCTCCAGCGCCGTGCAGGATTTCCTAAACTTGGAATCGCTCTTCCCGCTTTCCCCTCCTGAGAGCGCACCTCCTTTCAAAGTATCTCTGTCTCCTGCTTCTCTGTTCCTTCTTGCCATGGGAGAACATTCGATAGAACGCTTCGTTTTCTTTTTTTTTTTTTTTTTTTCTTTTTGAGACAGGGTCTCACTCTGTCGCCCAGGATGGAGTGCAATGGCCCTATTTCGGCTTACTGCAACCTCCGTCTCCCGGGTTCAAGCGATTCCCCTGCCTCAGCCTCCCGAGTATCTGGGATTACAGGCGCCCGCCACCACGCCCGGCTAATTTTTGTACTTTTAGTAGAGACGAAGTTTCACCATGTTGGCCAGGCTGGTCTCGAACTCCTGACCTCAGGTGATCCGCCAGCCTCGGTCTCCCAAAGTTCTGGGATTACGGGCATGAGCCACCGCCCCTGGCCGAACGCTTCGTTTTCATAATGGAGGGCCTTGGCCTTCCGTAGGAGAGTCATCCAAATGTATTTGGGCAGCGGGTCGCTGGGAGACCCTGGGAGGAAAACCCGTCTTTGGCTCTTGCCGTTTTCACTCTTTAAGGGCTGGCTCACAAAGGAGAGGGAGAAAGCAGACAGGAAAGCCTGACCTTGACTACCTGGCTTCTGAAATGCAGTAAGATCAACTTTGTCGGCCAGGCGCTGTGGCTCATGCCTGTAATCCCAGCACTTTGGGAGGCCAAGGCGGGAGGATCATTTTAGCTCAGGAGTTCGAGACCAGCCTGGCAACATGGCGAGACCCTGTCTCTACCAAAAAAAAAAAAAAAAGCCCGGCATGGTGGCTTTCGCCTGTGGTCCGAGCTTCTCGGGAGGCTGAGGCGGAAGGATTGCCCAGGAGGTCGAGAGTGCAGTGAGGCGAGATCACACCACTGCACTCCAGCCTGGGTGAAAGGCTAATCCTGTCTCAGGAAACAAAAAAAAAAAAAAAAGGAGAAAAATCAGCTTTGTCGTGTTTGTGGAATCCGTGTTGAAAGGCATATTAGAGTATCAAGTAATTAACCTTCCCTCAAGTGCTCCAGTTGCCTCTAGGACATTCCAGGCAAGTGGTCCTGACAGCTGTTTCAGTATTCAAACCAGTGCTGTTAGGTTGTTCGGATCAGGGGTTTGTTTCGTTTTGAGCTGACATCTACCATCTACATTCCTATAACTTCTTTTTGGTGCTTATTCTGCCTTCTGAAAGAACACAGACAGTCAAATTCATTTCAGTATTTGTAAGTTTATTTTTTGTTGAAATCTTCCTGTTTCTTATTCCTAGTTATAAGAAAGCCATACTGTTGAGGTTTTATGTCACTGCAACAGAATGGCTGTGTGTGTGTGTGTGTGTGTGTGTGTGTGTGTGTGTGTTATGGAGTCTCGCTCTGTCACCCAGGCTGGAGTGCAGTGGTGCCATCTCAGCTCACTGCAACCTCTGCCTCCTGGGTTCAAACGATTCTCATGCTTCAGCCTCCAGAGTAGCTGGGATTACAGGTGTGTACCACTACACCTGGCTAATTTTTGTATTTTTAGCAGAGACGGGGTTTCACCATGTTAGCCAGGCTGGTCTTGAACTCCTGACCTTAGGCGATCCGCCGCCTCAGCCTCCCAAAATGCTGGGATTACAGGCATGAGCCACTGTGCCCGGCCACACAGAACTGCATTATTAGTTCCATTGGAAAGTATGTTGTTTCTTGTACTTGAAGTCTCTGCGACTTGAAGTAGAGAAAATGAATTAACAAGGTTTGTATTGCTTGAGAAACTAAGTAAGTTTTATTTTATTACTGAAGTTTAAAGTGAGCCAAAATGCAGTTAATGGTCCTTTTTAGTAACTAAGTGGTTATCATAGGGCCTGAGATATAATAGGCACTCAATAAATATTTGACCAAGTATAGCAATCTACAAGAAAATTACAAAATGATTCTAGTTTCTGCAAAGAGTAATTACCAAAGACCAATGATATTGTGCAAATATGTAGATAAGCAGTTTGTGACAATAAATGTTTGAGGCTTATAATGCTTCAGATTGGGCCTTGGGTTCCAAAGTATTTATTTTGTGCAATTACATTAAACTTTGCAACTACACGTGTTTTAAGAAAGAGGGCCAGGTGCGGTGGCTTACTGGTGTAATCCCAGCACTTTGGGAGGCCGAGGCGGGCAGATCATCTGAGATCGGGAGTTTGAGACCAGCCAGACCAACATGGAGAAACCCCACCTCTACTAAAAAAAAAAAAAAAAAAATACAAAATTAGCCAGGTGTGGTGGCACATGCCTGTAATCCCAGCTACTCGGGAAGCTGAGGCAGGAGAATAACTTGAACCCGGGAGGGGGAGGTTGCCTTGAGCCAAGATCACACCACTGCACTCCAGTGGGCAACAAGAGCGAAACTCCGTCTCAAAAAAAAAGAGAAGGCCGGGTGCAGTGGCTCACGCCTGTAATCCCAACACTTTGGGAGGCCAAGGCAGGCAGATCACCTGAGCGCAGGAATTCAAGACCAGCCTGGCCAACATGGTGAAACCCCATCTCTACTAAAAATTAGCCAGGCGAGGTGGCACATGACTGTAATCCCAGCTACTCAGGAGGCTGAGGCAGGGGAATCGCTTGAACCTGGGAGCCAGAGGTTGCAGTGAGCCGAGATCGTGCCACTGCACTGCAGCCTGGGCAACAGAGAGAGACTCCATCTCAAAAAAAAAAGAAAAAAAGAAAAAAGAAAGAAAAGAAAGAAGTGTTGGGTGCGGTGGCTCTCGCCTGTAATCCCAGCGCTTTGTGAGGCTAAGGCAGGAGGATTGCTGGAACCCAGCAGTTCGAGACCAGCCTGGGCAACATAGTGAGACCCCATCTCTACAAAAAAATAAAAATAAAAAAATTAGCCAAGTGTGGTGGCGCATGCCAGTGGTCCCAGTGACTCAGGAGGCTGAGGAGGGAGGATCACTTGAGCCGGGGAGGTAGAGGCTGCAGTGAGCTGTGATTGTGCCGCTGCACTCCAGCCCGGACCACAAAGTGAGACCCTGCCTCTAAAAACAAGCAAACAAACAAAAAAATAGGCCGGGTGCAGTGGCTCATGCCTGTAATCCCAGAACTTCGGGAGGCCAAGGCAGGCGGATCACTTCAGGTCAGGAGTTCAAGACCAACCTGGCCAATGGGGTAAAACTCCATCTCTATTAAATACAAAATTTACCCAGGCATGGTGGTGCATGCCTGTAATCCCAGCTACTCAGGAGGCTGAGGCAGGAGAATCCCTTGAACCTGGGAGGCGGAGGTTGTAGTGAGCTGAGATTGCACCACTGCACTCCAGCCTGGGTGACAGAGTGAGACTAAAAAAAAAAAAAGCCAGGCGCGGTGGCTCATGCCTTTAATCCTAGCACTTTGGGAGGCCGAGGCGGGCGGATCACCTGAGGTTGGGAGTTCAAGACCATCCTGGCTAACACGGTGAAACCCCGTCTCTACTAAAAAATTAGCCAGGCGCGGTGGTGGGCGCCTGTAGTACCAGCTACTTGGGAGGCTGAGACAGGAGAATCGCTTGAACCCAGAAAGCAGAGGTTGCAGTGAAGAGAGATTGCACCACTGTACTCCAGCCTGGGCAACAGAGACTCCATCTCAAAAAATAAATAAATAAATGAAAATAAAAATAAAAGGGAAGGGAATATATTTTATCAAATATGAGGATTAATTTGCTTCCTTTCAAATAAACAGTATTTTGAATTTTGAGACTTTATGAAGTGAGGTATAAACATCTCACATAATGAAGCCATGAATTTCAGGGCAGAGCTGAAATTGTAGGATCTCAATGTTGAAAAACACCCTAGAATTTGCCTATCAGTTAACTGTCCTCCAATGTCTGACTCTTGTTATTCTTTGATTTATTATTCAATAACAACACTCTCCTGGGGCAGAGGTGGAGAGGGTAATTGCAGCCTTGTCATATGCTTTTTTTTTGAGACGGAATCTCCCTCTGTTGCCAGGCTGGAGTGCAGTGGTGCAATCTTGGTTCACTGCAACCTCTGCCTCCTGGTTTCAAGTGATTCTCCTGTCTCAGCCTCCCGAGTAGCTGGGACTACAGGCACACGCCACCACACCTGGCTAATTTTTGTTTGTTTGTTTGTTTATTTATTTATTTTTTTATTTTTTTATTTTTTTGAGACAGAGTCTCGCTCTGCCACCCAGGCTGGAGTGCAGTGGCATGGTCTCAGCTCACTGCAACCTCCGCCACCTGGGTTCAAGTGATACCCCTGCCTCAGCCTCCCGAGTAGCTGGAACTACAGGCACACGCCACCACACCTGGCTAATTTTTTGTATTTTACTAGAGACGGAGTTTCACTATGTTGGCCAGGATGATCTTGATCTCCTGACCTCGTGATCTGTCCACCTCGGCCTCCCAAAGTGCTGGGATTACAGGTGTGAGCCACTGCGCCCTGGCCATATGCTCTTTTGCTTCTTTGTTTGTTTTTTGAGATGGAGTTTCGCTCTTGTTGCCCAGGCTGGAGTAAAATGGCGTGATCTCGGCTCACTGCAACCTCTGTCTCCCGGGTTCAAGCGGTTCTCCTGTCTCAGCCTCCCAAGTAGCTGGGATTACAGGCACCCACCACCATGCCCGGCTAATTTTTGTATTTTTAGTAGAGACCGGGTTTCATCATATTGATCAGGCTAGTCTTGAACTCCTGACCTCAGGTGATCCACCTGCCTCAGCCTCCGAAAGTGCTGAGATTACAGGCATGAGCCACTGCGCCCGGCCCATATGCTCTTTTTTTAAAATAAAGGTGGGGTCTCTCTATGTTGCCAACACTGATCTTGAACTGCTGGCCTCAAGCAGTCCTCCTGCTTTGGCCTTCTAAAGTGAAGATTACAGGCATGAGCCACCACACCTGGTCCATATGCTCTTTAGATCCTAAAATAGGAGAGGAGGAGAATGTTGTTAAAATTCAAATAATTTCTCACTAGGCATGAAAGAAATGTTTATAGTTTAGAAAAAGGTAGATGCCTGGTTAAAATGTTCCTGAAACAAGAACATCTTACAAATAGATCCCCCTGCTTTTGGAGTATTCCTTTTACGACTGTGATGCTATGGGCTCCAAAATCATTCCTACTTATTTTTCACAAAAAGTGATCTGTTGAGTGAGTATATTATATATTTTTCCTTGGAAACATAGAGTTGTTTGGTTTTGTGGGTCTTTTAAAATGGAAACCAGTGGGATTTGCCTTATAACCAGCTTTATATTTTCTGTTTGTCTTAAGTTAGTGGCTCTCCAGGAACTTTTATAAAACAAAGATATAGTTACTTCTGACATTCTGGTACAAAGGAAAAGCCAACAGTTGTGCATAACAGATAGTGATACTTTAAAACTAGAAGAGATATAGAGCTGATACAGTCTTAAGATTTTGGAACTGAAAATACATTAAGGATTCTGTTTTTCAGATGAAAAAATTAAGACCCAGAGAAATTAAGTAATCTATGACCAAGACAGTCACCTGTCTTGCAATTAGACATCTTTTGTGGTAACGTGGACAAAGGCTGGAATTCACATCAGAAGAACTGGATTTGTATTGCATCTCTGCTTCTTATGAACTGTTTTTTTTTTTTTTTTGAGTAAATAACATCTCAGGACCTCAGTTTGACCCTGTATAAAGTGGAAATTATCACAAGTGTGTGAGATTCAAGGTAGATAATACACTTGAGATAACTTTGTAAAAATGTAATGTCTACGAATGCAAGGTAATACTGTTATGATAGCGTGGCAGTTGATTGAGTACTTACCTGGCACAGTGTTTGATGCTATAAGAGTCACTGGAATTGAAGTCATGGCCTTTGCTTCCTGAGAATTTGAGTTCTAGTTGAAAAGATGAGACTAATGCATTTAAAACAGTAGCAGTTTTCCTTTCCTTTCCTTTCCTTTCCTTTCCTTTCCTTTCCTTTCCTTTCCTTTCCTTTCCTTTCCTTTCCTTTCCTCCTTTCCTTTCCTTTCCTTTCCTTTTTTCTTCTTTTCTTCCCTCTGTGGCCCAGGCTGCAATCTAGTGAGCTCGCTGCAGACTCCCTGCCTCCGGCTCCCGTGATTCTCCTGCCCCGGCCTGCGGGCTGCCTGGGATTGCCGGCGCGCGCCACCACCGCTGCCTGCTTTTTCTCCTTTGGCTGGAGGCGCGGTTTCGCCATGTTGGCCAGGCTGCTCTCCAGCTCCTGACCCCGAGTGCTCTGCCCGCCTCGGCCTCCCGAGGTGCTGGGACTGCAGACGGAGTCTCGCTCACTCGGTGCTCGGTGTTGCCCAGCCGCCTGCCTTGGCCTCCCAGGGTGCTGGGATTGCAGCCTCTGCCTGGCTGCCGCCCCGTCTGGGAGGTGGGGAGCGTCTCTGCCTGGCCGCCCCGTCTGGGAGGTGAGGAGCTTCTCTGCCCAGCCGCCACCCCGTCTAGGAAGTGAGGAGCGTCTCTGCCCAGCCGCCCATCGTCTGGGATGTGAGGAGCGCCTCTGCCCGGCCGCCCATCGTCTGGGATGTGAGGAGCGCCTCTGCCCGGCCTCCCATCGTCTGGGATGTGAGGAGCGCCTCTGCCCGGCCGCCACCCCGTCTGGGAAGTGAGGAGCGCCTCTTCCCGGCCACCCCGTCTGGGAAGAAGTGAGGAGCCTCTGCCCGGCCGCCCCGTCTGGGAAGAAGTGAGGAGCCTCTGCCCGGCCGCCCCGTCTGGGAAGTGAGGAGCGCCTCTGTCCGGCCGCCCCGTCTGGGAAGTGAGGAGCGCCTCTGCCCAGCCGCCCCGTCTGGGAAGAAGTGAGGAGCGCCTCTGCCCGGCCGCCCCATCTGGGAAGTGAGGAGCGCCTCTGTCCGGCCGCCTCGTCTGGGAAGTGAGGAGCGCCTCTGTCCGGCCGCCCCGTCTGGGAAGTGAGGAGCACCTCTGCCAGGCCGCCCCGTCTGGGAGGTCTACCACGGAGGCCAGAAGCAATGTGGGGGCTGGACGTGGTGGCTCACGCCTGTAGTCCCAGCACTCTGGGAGGCCGAGGCGAGTTGATCACTTGAGGCTAGGAGTTCGAGACCAGCCTGGCCAACATGGCGAAACATATGAAAAATACAACAGACAGACCAACCAACCAACCCAGCGACAACAAAACAGATCTACCCTGGAGTCATACTCTAATTTTTTCTATTTTCCTCCCTTTCTGATCCTTTATCCCACTTTCTTTTTCTTCCTCTTCCTTCTTCTTCTTTGTCAAATAGAGGATTGAGTTATTATCATTGATCCATACAAAGTCCCTCTCATTTATTTTCTTTAATTCCCACTCCCCATTTCTATTCCCCGTCTTCCCATGTGCAACCTTCCTAATATGTTTGATATGCATCTTTTTGTTTGTATGTATTTTTAGAAAATGTTTATTGTTTCATGTGCAAAAAAATTAATAAAAAAAGAAATAATTTGAAAAGAGTAGCAGTTAATTCATTTTCTGTTACTTCCCTCACTTTTTTCCAACTGTACTGTAAAAAAATTGGTCTTTGTCTCTGATTCCTTATTCCTGGCACAGAACACCTAAAACCCTTGGAATTTCCTGAGTGGTAGAAATCTTTTTAGTTAGTTTCAACAAACCACTTGCAATCATACCTGAGTTTGAGTTGATGAGGTGACTTAGGGTGGGTTCCCTAGATAGCCTCAGAATGGGCTGGTCACTGGAAAGCACAAGTGATTAGAGGGTTGGAACTTTCTGCTCCATTGGCCTCTGGGGAGCAGAGGGGGTGCTGGTGATTGAGCTCTCAAAACTCTGCAACAGTGAGATTCAAGATTCACTGAGCTTCCAGGATGGTGAATGCATGTATGTGCAGGGACACATCCCAATACGGGGGATAGAGGCTTCTGCACTTGGGACCCTTCTGGACCTCACTGTGTGTACCACTTCATCAGCCTGTTCATTTGTATTCTTTGTAATAAACTGGTAAATTTAAGCTTCCTGAGTTCTGGAGTTCTAGCAAATTATCAAATGTAAGCAGGAGATCATGAAACCCCCAAATTATAACCAGTGGATCAGCAGTATGAGTGTTCCCCAGGATCTGTGACTAGCATTTGAACTGAAGACAGTCTTGTGGGACTGATTCTTTAATTTGTGGGGTATGCAGTAACAGTGAATAGTATCAGAATTGAATTGAATTGTAGAACACTCGTTCATTTGTTTTATAAAATCACACACCACCATATGGATTATTGGTATATGCAAGAAGTTGATACAAATAGTAAATAGTCTAATCAGTTTGAGACTACTGCAATAATGGTAGTTAATGTTTACACCACAATTACCATGTGAAGAACATTTTCTTTTATTAACTTATTTAATCCTCACAACAACCGTGTGAGATGAATACTACTATTTATCCCAAATTTCAGATGAAAACTTAGGTGTACAACAGTGAAGTAACTTGCCTCAGAAATAGTGGAAATGGGATTTGTTTTTGTTTGTTTGTTTGTTTGTTTGTTTGTTTTTGAGATGGAGTCTCGCTATGTTGCCCAGGCTGGAGTGCAGTGGCGCCATCTCGGCTCACTGCAAGCTCTGCCTCCTGGGTTCACGCCATTCTCCTGCCTCAGCCTCCTGAGTAGGTGGGCCTACAGGCACCCGCCACCATGCCCAGTTAATTTTTTGTATTTTTAGTAGAGACGGGGTTTCACCATGTTAGCCAGGATGGTCTCGATCTCCTGACCTCGTGATCTGCCCGCCTCAGCCTCCCAAAGTGTTGGGATTACAGGCGTGAGCCACTGCGCCCAGTGGAAATGGGACTTGAAATCACACAATTTCTTTTCTAATCACAGTGAAGTAAAACTAGAAATTAATGGCATAAGGAAAATGGAAAATTAGTACATATGTGGAAATTAAACAACACACTGTAACTTTTTCTATTTTTTTCCCCTTTTTTCTTTTTTTTTTTTTAATGGGCAGTCCCTGGCCAGGCATGGTGGCTCACACCTGTAATCCCAGCACTTTGGGAGGCCGAAGTGGGCAGATCACTTGAGGTCAGGAGTTCGAGACCAGCCTGGCCAACATGGTGAAACCACATCTCTACTAAAAATACAAAAAAATTAGCTGGGCATGTTGGCACGGGCCTGTAGTCCCAGCTACTCCGGAGGCTGAGGCAGGAGAATCACTTGAACTTGGGAGGCAGAGGTTGTAGTGAGCTGAGATCGCACCACTGCACTGCAACCTGGGCAACAGCGTGAGACTCCCTCTCAAAAAAAAAAAAAAAAAAAAAAAAATGGGCAGCCCCCAAACCAGAATAGACTCTGAGAGACTCCCAAATGACACACTTTTAAACAACCAAAGAGTCAAAGAAGAAATCACAAGGGAAATTAGAAAATATCCTGAGATAAATCAAAATAAAAACACAACATACCAAAAGTTATGGGATGCAGCAAAAGCAATACTAAGAGGAAATTTATTTATAAATGTTGGGAGCTGAAAAGATGGAAGGGATCGTGACCAACTCAGCATTCCACTGGAGGCTATATGATTAAACAGCAAACTGTTTATCATGAATGCAGGATGTGGGCAAACTCAACGACTGTACCTACCGCCAGAAGGTTTGCTGAGGGCAATCACTCCCTGGTGATTCCTTATTAGCCAGGCCGGGCAGAGGCGCTCCTCACTTCTTCCCAGACGGGACGGCCGGGCAGAGGCTCTCCTCACTTCTTCCCAGATGGGGCGGCCGGGCAGAGGCGCTCCTCACTTCTTCCCAGACGGGGTGGCTGGGCAGAGGTGCTCCTCTGGTGCTGTGCTCATTGAGGTTATCTACTGGGACATCTAGAACTTATTGTTTGAAGAATGCAGTCTTGCAAGCCTGCTGTAAATCAAGCTGCTGACCAACCACCGCCTCCTCCCTGTGTTGTTTACCCAATAAAATGCGAAGGGCTCTAAAGCTCAAGGCCTTTGTTCACTAGAAGCAAGGACCGCCCCCCGCAACCCCTTCTTCCAAATATACTCTTTTGCCTTTATCTTTCTTCCCACGTTCGTCATCCTTTGTTCAGTCCAACAAGGATAGGGTCCGCAGCAACAACAAACACATTTAAAAAGAAGAAAGTTGCCAAATCAACAACCTAACATTATACCTTAAGGAACTAGAAGAAGAAGAACAAACTAAACCTAAAGCTAGCAGAAGGAAAAAAATAAACATTAAGCAAAGATAAATGAAATAGAGAACGGTAACCAATAGAGAGAATCAATAAAACCAAGAATTTGTTCTTTGAAAGGATCAACAAAATTGACAAACTTAACTAGATTAAGAATCAAAAAGAGATAGGCTGGGCAGGCGTGGTGGCTCATGTCCGTAATCCCAGCACTTTGGTAGGCTGAGGCAGGAGTTCGAGACCAGCCTGACCAACATAGTGGGCAAATCCCATTTCTACTGAAAATACAAAATTAGCCAGGTGTGGTGGCAAGCGCCTGTAGTCCCAGCTACTCGGGAGGCTGAGGTGGGAGAATCGCTTGGACTCAGGAGGCAGAGGTTACAGTGAGCCAAGACTGCGCCATTGCACTCCAGCCTGGGTGACAGAGTGAGACTCCATCTCAAAAAAATAAATAAAAATAAAAAAGAGAACCCCGCTAGGCATGGTGGCACACACCTGTAATCCCAGCACTTTGAGAAGCCAAGGTGAGAGGATTGCTTGAGCCCAGGAGTTAGAGATCAGCCTGAGCAACATAGTGAAATCCCATCTCTACAAAAAATACAAAAATTAGCCAGGCATGCTTGTGTGTGCCTGTAGTCCCAGCTACTGAAGAGGCTGAGGCAGGAGAATCGCTTGAGCCCAGGAGGGAGAGGTTGCAGTGAGCTGAGATCATGCCACTGTACTCAAGCCTGAGCGACACAGCAAGACCTTGTGTAAAAAAAAAAAAGAAGGCCGGGCCTGGTGGCTCACGCCTGTAATCCCAGCACTTTGGGAGGCCAAGGCCGGTGGATCACAAGGTCAGGAGATCGAGACCATCCTGGCTAACATGGTGAAACCCTGACTCTGCTAAAAGTACAAAAAAATTAGCCAGGTGCAGTGGCAGGCGCCTGTAGTCCCAGCTACTCGGGAGGCTGAGGCAGGAGAATGGTGTGAACCCGGGAGGCAGAGCTTGCAGTGAGCCGAGATCACGCCACTGCACTGGAGCCTGGGTGACAGAATAAGACTCTGTCTCAAAAAAAAGAAAGAAAGAAAGGAGAGGCCAGGTGCGGTGGCTCACGCCTATAATCCTAGCACTTTGGGAGGCCGATGCAGGCAGATCACTTGAGGTCAGGAGTTCAAGACCAACCTGGCCAACATGGCGAAACCCCGTCTCTACTAAAAACACAAAAATTAGCTGAGCGTGGTGGCAGGCGCCTGTAGTCCCAGCTACTGGGGAGGCTGAGGCAGGAGAATCGCTCGAACCTGGGAGGCAGAGGTTGCAGTGAGCCAAGATTGCAACACTGCACACCAGCCTGGGCGACAAAAGGAGACTCCTTCTCACACACACACACACACACACACACACACAAAAACAAAAAAGAAGAAGAAGAGAAAAAAAGAAAGACAGGGCTGGGCGCGGTGGCTCACGCCTGTAACCCCAGCACTTTGGGAGGCTGAGGGGGGCGGATCATGAGGTCAGGAGATCAAGACCATCCTGGCTAACACAGTGAAACCCCGTCTCTACTAAAAATACAAAAAATTAGCCAGGCGTGGTGGCGGGCGCCTGTAGTCCCAGCTACTCGGGAGGCTGAGGCAGGAGAATGGCGTGAACCCAGGAGGCAGAGCTTGCAGTGAGCCGAGATGGCGCCACTGCACTCCAGCCTGGGCAACAGAGCGAGACTCTGTCTCAAAAAAAAAAAGAAAGAAAGAAAAAAAGAAGAATTAACACCAAGCCTCCTCAACTCTTTTGAAAATTTAAGAAGTGAGAACACATCCAGACTTATTCTGTGAGGCCAGTATTACCCTCATACCAAAGCCAAAGACAGTGCAAGAAAAGAAAATGATAGACCAATTCCCTGATGAATATTGATGCAAAAATCCTCAACAAAATTCTAGCGAACAACTCGAGTATGTTAAAAAGATGCTATGATGAAGTGGAATTTATTCCTGAAACATAATGTCATGCACTACCTAACAGAATGAAGGGGAAAAAACCCACATGATCATATCAGTTGTTGAAGAAAAGTGACAAAATTCAATGTCTTTCCATGATAAAAACACTCAACCAATTAAGAACAGAAGGAAACTACCTTAACATAATAAAGGCCATATATGAAAAAATCCCACAACTAACCCCATACTCAATGGTGAATGACCGAAAGCTTCCCCTCTAAGATCAGGAGAAAGACAAAAATGCACACTCTCACTACCTCTGTCCAACATAGTACTGGAAGTCCTAGCCAGAGCAAATGGACAAGAAAAATAAATAAAATAAATTGAAAAGGAAGAAGGAAAAGTATCTCTGTTCACAGAAGACGGGATTTTTTTTTTTTTTTGAGATGGAGTCTCACTCTTGTTGCCCAGGCTGGAGTGCAATGGTGCAATCTCAGCTCACTGCAACCTCTGCCTCCCAAGTTCAAGCAATTCTCCTGCATCAGCCTCCCCATAGCTGGGATTACAGGTGCCTGCCACCATGCCCAGCTAATTTTTGTATTTTTAGTAGAGATGGGGTTTCACCATATTGGCCAGGCTGATCTTGAACTCCTGACCTCAGGTGATCTGCTCACCTTGGCCTCCCAAAGTGCTAGGATTATAGGCATGAGCCACCGCACCCAGCTGACGTGATTTTATATGTAGGAAACCCTACACAAAAATCTGTTAGAACAAATAAATGAATTCAGCAAAGTTGCAGGATACAAAATGAACATACAAAAATTAGTTGTGTTTCTATACACTAACAATGAGCCATACAAAAAAGAAATTAAGAAAGCAATTACATTCACAATAGCATCAGAACAAATAAAATACTTAAGAATAAACTTAACCAAGGAAGACTTAGGCACTGAAAATCACAAAATATTGCAGGAAGAAATTAAAGAAGACACACATAAATGGAAAGGTATCTCATGTCAATAGATTGGAAGACTTAATATTGTTACAATGTCAATATTACCTGAGTGATATACAGATTAAATGCAATTGCTGTCAAAATCCCAACTGCATTTTTCGCAGAAATAGAAAAATCTATCCTGTCATTCATATGGAATCTCAAGGGATCTTGAATAATTAAAACAATCTTGAAAAAGAAGACCACGATTGGAGGTCTCACATCTTCTGATTTCAAAACTTATTGCAAAGCTACAGTAATAAAAGTGGGGAATTTGTATAAAGACAGACAGACCAATAGAATCACATAGCCCAGAAATGAGTCCTTACATACATGGTCCAGTGATTTTTGACAATAGTGCCAAGACCATTCAATGGGGAAATCACAGTCTTTTCAACAAATGGTGCTGGGAAAACTGGATGTCCACATGCAAAAGAATGATGTTGGAACCTTAACCTTGCACCATATGCAAAACTTAAAATGGCTCAAAGACCTAAATTTAAGATCTAAAACTATAAAATTCTTAGAAGAAAACGTAAGGAGAAAGTCATGACGTTGGACTTGGCAATTTCTTAGATAAGACACACAAAAAAACATTAAAAAGTGAAAACAGATAAATTGGACTATATCAAAGTTTATCAAAGTTTAAACAATGTGCATCAAATGACAAAATCAACAGAGTGAAAAATCTAGAATGCGAGAAAATATCTGCAATCATATGTCTGATAAGCAGTTAATATTCAGAATATATAAAGAGCTCCTACAACTCAACAAAATATATATAACCTGATTAAAAAATGGACAAAGGGGCCGAGCACCGTGGCTCATGCCTGTAATCCCAGCACTTTGGGAGGCCAAGGTGGGTGGATCCCTTGAGCCTAGGAGTTCAAGACCAGCCTGAGCAACATGGCAAAGCCCTTTTTTGTTTTTTGTTTTTTTGGTCTCTACAAAAAATACAAAAATTAGCAGGGTGTGGTGGTGCATACCTGTAGTCCCAGCTACTCAGGAGGCTGAGGTGGGAGGATCACCTGAGCCTAGGAGGTCGAGGCTGCAGTGAGATGTGATCACACCACTGCACTCCAACCTGAGCAAGAGTGAAACCCTGTATCAAAAAATAAATAAATAGGCCGGACGTGGTGGCTCACGCCTGTAATCCCAGCACTTTAGGAGGCTGAAGTGGGCAGATCAACATGGTGAGACCTTGTTTCTAGTAAAAATACAAAAAAAAAAAAAAAAAAAAAAATAGCCAGGCATGTGACACGCACTTGTAGTACCAGCTATTTGGGAGGCTGAGGCAGGAAAGTCACTGGAATCCAGGAGGTGGAGGTTACAGTGAGCTGAGATCGCACCACTGCACTCCAGCCTAGGTGACAGAGGGAGAGTCTGTCTCTAAATAAATAAATAAAGGACAAAGGACTTGCATAGACCTTCCTCCAAAGAAGATATAAAAATGGCCAACAAGCATATGATAAGATGCTCATCATGACTAATCATTAAGGAAATGCACATCGAAACCACAAGCGCTGAGCACAGCGGCATGCACCTACAGCCCAAGCTACTTGGGAGGTAGAGGCAGAAGGCGAGACCCCATCTCTAAAAAAATGTTTAATAAAAAGTAAAAAAAACCACATGAATTATTGTATCACACCCATTAGTATGGCCAGTATGAAAAAAATAGAAAAAAAAAAAAAAAAGTCTTGGCTGGGCACGGTGGCTCACGCCTGTAATCCTAGCAATTTGGGAGACTGAGGAGGGCAAATCAACTGAAGTCAGGAGTTTGAGACTAGCCTGGCTAATATGGCAAAACCCCATCTCTACTAAAAATGCACAATACAAAAATTAGCCAGATGTGGTGGCACACACCAGTAATCTCAGCTACTTGGGAGGCTGAGGCAGGAGAATTGCTTGAACCCGGGAGATGGAAGTTGCAGTGAGCCACAATCACGCCACTGCACTCTAGCCTGGGCATCAGAGCAAGACTCCATCCCCCCAAAAAAAGAAAAAATAAAAAAACAAGTGTTGATGGGTATGTGGAGAAATTGGAACCCTTGTACACCGTTTGTGGGAATATAAAATGGTGCAGCTGCTGTGGCAAATAGCTGGGCAGTTTTGGCAGTTCCTCAAAAAGTTAAACATAGAGTGACCATATGATCCAGCAATCCCACTTTTGGATATATATCCCAAAGAACGGAAAGACACTGGTGCACCCATATTCACAGCACCACTATTCACAATAGCCAAAAGGCAAAAGCAACCCAAATGTCCATTGAGGGATGAATAGAAAAATGTGGTCTCTACATACAGTGGAATATTAGCCTTAAAAAGAAAAGAAATTATGACTATGCTACATCTGAGCAAACCTTGAGAACGTTATAGTAAATGAAATAAGCCAGTCACATAGAGATAAAATGCTGCATTCATTTACATGACGCACTTAGAGTAGTCAAACTCATAAAAACAGAAAGTAGAATGGTGGTTGCCATCCACAGGATGGGGAGTTATTCAATGGATGTAGAATTTCAGTTTTCTTTTTTTTTTTTCCTTTTTTTTTTTGAGATGGAGCCTCACTCTGTCACCCAGGCTGGAGTGCAGTGGTCTGATCTCAGCTTGCTGCAATCTCTGCCTCTTGGGTTCAAGCGATTCTCCTGCCTCAGACTCCCAAGTAGCTGGGGTTATAGGCGCCCGCCATCATGCCCTGCTAATTTTTTGTATTTTTAGTAGAGACGGGGTTTCGCCATCTTGGCCAGGCTGGTCTTCAACTCCTGACCTCGTGATCCACCCGCCTCGGTCTCCTAAAGTGCTGGGATTACAGGCATGAGCCACTGCACCCGGCCAGAATTTCAGTTTTCTAAGGTGAAAAAGTCCTAGAGATTTGCTGCACAATGATTTGAATATACTTAACAGCATTGAACTGCATACTTCAAAATGATTTAGGTGATTGGCTGGGAGCCATGGATCACACCTGTAATCCCAGCACTTTGGGAGGCTGAGGCGGGCGAATGACTTGAGGTCAGGAGTTCAAGACCAGCCTGGCCAACGTGGTAAAACACCGTCTCTGCTAAACATACAACATTTAGCCAGGTGTAGTGGTGCACACCTGTAGCCTCAGCTACTCAGGAGGCTGACGCAGAAGAATCTCTTGAACCCAGGAGGCAGAGGTTGCAGTGAGCCAAGATTGTGCCACTGCACTCCAGCCTGGGTGACAGAGTGAGACTTTGTCTCAAAGAAAAAAGAAATTGTTTTAAAAAAGAAAAATCTATTTTCATAATAAACCTAAGATAATATTGGCCTTTTCATTCTTTTTCTCCAGTTAACATTAGAGTTTTCCAGAGGCTACATGGTATGTAATATCACAATAGATTGAATGTAGAGACATATATGAAAATTCAGCGACATTCTGTTAAGACAGACATTATGCCGGACACGGTAGCTCATGCCTGTAATCCCAGCACTTTGGGAGACCGAGGCAGACAGATCACCTGAGGTCAGGAGTTCGAGACCAGCGTGGCCAACATAGTGAAACCCGATGTCTACTAAAAACACAAAAATTGGCAGGGCACGGTGGCTCACGCTTGTAATCCCAGCATTTTGGGAGGCTGAGGCAGGCAGATCACAAGGTCATGAGATCGAGACCATCCTGGCTAACACAGTGAAACCCTGTCTCTACTAAAAAAAAAAAAAAAAAAAAAATTAGCCAGGCGTGGTGGCCGGCACCTGTAGTCCCAGCTACTTGGGAGGCTGAGGCAGGAGAATGGCATGAACCTGGAAGACAGAGCTTGCAGTGAGCCAAGATCGCGCCACTGAACTCCAGCCTGGGCAACAGAGCGAGACTCCATCTCAAAAAAATAATAAAATAAAATTAAAATAAAATAAATAAATAAAAATTTAAAAACACAAAAATCAACCAGGCATGGTGGTGGGCGCCTGTTATCCCAGCTATTCAGGAGAATCACTTGATTCTCCTTGAGGCAGGAGAATCGCTTGAACCCGGGAGGCAGAGGTTGCAATGAGCCGAGATCACACCATTGCACTCCAGTCTGGGCGACAGAGTTAGGCTCCATCTAAAAAAAAAAAAAAAAAAAAAAAAGGAAGACAGATATTAAAGAAACTTGTAAAAATTAGCCAGGCTAATGGCTACTCAGATGCTAAGTAAGACAGGAGGATCACTTCTTGAGGCCAAGAGTTCCAGACCAGTCTGAGCAACACAACAAGACTCTGTCTCAAAAGAAAAGAAAACTTAAGAAATTTGTAAAAATGTGAAACAGTGCCGTTCCTCTCACTATTTTTTTCTTTTTCTTTTTTTTTTTTTTTTTGAGATGGAGTTTTCCTTTTGTTGCCCAGGCTGGAGTGCAAATGTCGCGATCTCGGCTCACTGCAACCTCCGCCTCCCAGATTCAAGCGATTCTCCTGCTTCTGCCTCCTGAGTAGCTGGGATTACAAGAGTGTGCCACCAGGCCTGGCTAATTTTTTGTATTATTTTTAGTAGAGATGGGGTTTCACCATGTTGGCCAGGCTGGTCCTGAACTCCTGACCTCAGGTGATCCGCCCACTTCTGCCTCCCAAGGTGCTGGGATTACAGGCATAAGCCACTGCGCCTGCCCTAATTTTTTGTTTTAAAAATAGTTATTTTCATAAAAATATGTTAACTTGTAATCAGTTTTTTACCCTATGAATTAATACATATTTAAAATGTTTTATTTAATACGGTAAGTACAAATAAATAAAATCCACATATGCTGTAGAAAAGTCTTCTGGGGTCATAATAAGGTTTAGGTTTTTTAAGTCTTTAGGGTCATAATAAAGTTTGAGGGTTTTTTTTTAAATTTTAGTTGGTTTAATGTTTTATTGTTAATGTCCCGAATATTTAGGGGAACATAATTTTTTTTTTTTTTGAAATGGAGTTTTGCTCTGTCGCCCAGGCTGGAGTGAAGTGGCACAATCTCGGCTCACTGCAACCTCCGCTCCCTGGGTTCAAGCGATTCTCCTGCCTCAGCCTCCTGAGTAGCTGGGATTATTGGCACCTGCCACCATGCCCGGCTAATTTTTGTATTTTTAGTAGAGATGGGGTTTCACCATGTTGGCCAGGCAGGTCTCAAATTCCTGACTTCAGGTGATCCACCCACCTCAGCCTCCCAAAGTACTAGGATTACATGCGTGAGCCATCGCAGCTGGCCGATTTTAATTTTTTAAATGCCGAAATTAGTTATTAGATGCACTTACTAATAATTAAAATGCCACATTTTCAAATGATTAAAACATTATACTGAAACATGCACTCTTGAAAAATAAAGGGAGTGACAGGAACTGAACATTAAATGTGATCCCAGCCAGGCAAGGTGGCGCATGCCTGTAATCCCAGCATTTTGGGAGGCCAAGGCGGTTGGATCACCTGAGGTCGGGAGTTCACGACCAGCCTAACATTGTGAAACCCCGTCTCTATTAAATACAAAAAAAATAGCCCAGCGTGGCGGCGCCTGCCTGTAATCCAAGCTACTTGGGAAGCTGAGACAGTAGAATCGCTTGAATCCGGGAGGCAGAGGTTGCAGTGAGCCGAGATCACACCGTTGCACTCCAGCCTGGGCAACGAGAGCGAAACTCCATCTCAAAAAAAAAAAAAAAAGTCATTCCAGGTGCAGGAAAAGCCTGGGAAAAAGCCACTTGGGACTGGCTGCCAGCTGCCATCATCGGATGCACTGCAACTGTGATTGTGAGCCCCGCCATGTGCACACCACCTCATCAGGTGCCTTCCAGCACTTGTTATAACCCCACTGTGCCTATAACCACAATCTATACACTCTAAACCCAGCTACTCGTTTTGTCAATGCAATGTTGTGGGTCACAAGGGAAATAGAGTCAAGAATCCTGATGGATCTCTGTAATCTATCCATCAACCTTGCTAAAAAGAAGGGAATGCCGGCTGAGCGGTGGCTCATGCATGTAATCCCAGCATTTTGGGAGGCCGAAGAGGGCGGATCACTTGAGGTTAAGAGTTCGAGACCAAGGCCGGGCGCGGTGGCTCACGCTTGTAATCCCAGCACTTTGGGAGGCCGAGGTGGGTGGATCACGAGGTCAGGAGATCGAGACCACGGTGAAACCGTGTCTCTACTAAAAATACAAAAAATTAGCCGGGCGTGGTGGCGGGCGCCTGTAGTCCCAGCTACTTGGAGAGGCTGAGGCAGGAGAATGGCGTGAACCCGGGAGGCGGAGCTTGCAGTGAGCCAAGATCGCGCCACTGCACTCCAGCCTGGGCGACAGAGCGAGACTCCGTCTCAAAACAAAAAAAAAAAAAAAAAAAAAGAGTTCGAGACCAGCCTGGCCAATATGGTGAAACTCTACCTTCCTTATAAAGCTCAGTATTGGCTGGGCGCGGTGGCTCATGCCTGTAATCCCAGCACTTTGAGAGGCCAAGGCGGGAAGATCATGAGGTCAGGAGTTCGAGACCACCCTGACCAACATGATAAAACCCCATCTCTACTAAAAATACAAAAATTAACCAGGCATGTGCATGCTTGTAATCCCAGCTACTCCAGAGGCTGAGGCAGGAGAATCGCTTGAACCCGGGAGGCAGAGGTTGCAGTGAGCAGAGATCGTGCCACTGCACTCCAGCCTGAGCGACAGAGCAAGACTCCATCACGAAAAAAAAACCAAACAGAAAAACAAACAAAAACAAACAAACAAAAAACTCAGTAATGTAAGGTATCCATCTAATTAAACATTTTTGATTTTGTGATAAAAAATCTCATTTTTTAAGATATTTCTGAGACAAATCCTACAGGCATAACAACTTAGCAGTGTGAGTTACTCACAGATTCTCAGTCTTTTTCATTTTTAAAAATTATTTTATTTTATTTTATTTTTTTGAGACAGATTCTCACAAATCTCTAAGAGTTGCCTAGCCAGGAATAAAAAATGACTCATACACTGTGAGGTGCTGCTGGAATTGAGGGGGCCTCAGTGGCAAGACTGGAGGGGTGCTGTGGAAAGAGCGGGCATTGGTGGGTGCAGCAGGTGGCTGCAATTCAGAGCCTGGACCAGGGGCAGCAGTGGGGTGTGAGGAGGGCCTGCTGAAGAGACGTGGATGGGAAGGCTCACGCCTGGCCTGGCAGCTCCATCTCAGTCAGGCCTGCTAAGGCTTTCCAAGCAGCATCGAAGACATCAAAGCCCAGCACGTCCTCTGGCTGTTGAGAAAAACCAAAGTTCAATGGCTTGAGAATGACAGTGCCACAGTGACTGATGGAGGAGGTGCATGGGTCTGGTGGTATGGGGCAGTCCTTGGATGACATGGGGATCAGGACAGGGCTGGGTTGTCCAAGAATAGTAGCTGTGACTCTGTCCCTGCCCCTTCCGAAGGCAACTGTGCACTGTGACCAGATGAACGGACAGGAATGACTGGGCTGGATTTGGGCAAACCAGTGGGTGGTGAAGGTCTGTCCCTGTTAGGTGTCTGTGGAAATTGTCATTCCTCCCTACGCTGGGAGAATCAAAGCCATTTATCAGTTGGGCTCTGCAGTGGTATCATTTGGATCTTATTCCTATCATCTAAACCCATGGAGAGATGGAGATAATTGGGATTTAATGTATAGAATTCTTGAAGTAGCTGCTGTTCATATTCTTGGTGTTCAGCTGCGAGCGATTTTTCTTTTGTGAAGCGGGCCATTCTGACCTGTGAGTTGAGTAGATGCAGGTGGTGTTTAATCTTCAGCTGCAGTGTTCTGTTGAGCCTAGAGGTGCCTGAGTGCTCTGCCATCTCCACACGTTGTCTTCACACACTGTGGCCCTGAGAGCTAGAGATGATGCGAGTATGGGCACGGGGACAACGGCGAGCCTGAACATAGTGTGCTACTATTGATGGCAACTCTACTTATTTTGTCCAATTTCCCCAAATACTCTGGTCCTTTTAAAACCACTGGGTCAGCTAGGCACTGAGACAGACCTGCAACACAGACAAAGCTTTTTTTTTTTTTTTTTGAGACGGCCTGTCGCTCAGGCTGGAGTTCAGTGGCGTGATCTCGGCTCACTGCAACCTCCACCTCCCGGGTTCAAGCAATTCTCCTGTCTCAGCCTCCCAAGTAGCTGGGACTCCCAGTGCACGCCACTATGCCTGGCTAATTTTTTTATACTGTTTTTTATAATTTTTTATACTGTTATTCTAAAAAAAAGTGTGATTAATTTATGTTGTTGTATTTTTAGTAGAGAGTTTTACCATATTGGTCAGGTTGGTCTCAAACTCCTGACCTCAGGCGATCCACTCGCCTTGGCCTCCCAAAGTGCTGGGATTACAGGAGTGAGCCACCGTGCCTGGCCCAGACTCGGCTTTTTGTATGACAGGTCTACTAGGCAACTCTTAGAGATTTTCTGATACTTTCTACTTTTTCTTCTTCTGTCCCTGACATCCTTTATCTTTTGCAGTGCTTCCTGGGAAAGTGGGTTATACACACTAGGGCCTTCTGGAAATGGCTTTCTATTCACAGGACAAAGCACAGTTTCTTCAGTGTGAATCTGATGCCAACGGGATCAGTCAGTCTGGCAGCCACAGGGCGAGGGCAAAAGCAGCCTCCTTGCCTGGCTTGTCCCTGGGCATCCACACAAGACCCCCAGAACAGAAGCTGGAAAAACTCCCCACCTGACCTGATGGCTTCCAAGCATAACCTGCAGGCTGAGAAAGAGACTCAGCTTCCAGTAGGTCCCTTGTTATTACTTTTTAAGAGTGTAAGGAGTTCCGAAACAAAACCTTTGAGAACCACTGTAGCAGACGGCTCATTGACTTGGAAGGGTATCCTCTGATTCTTCCATCTAGTGAGGAGCACGGCATTTGCCAAGAGCGCATTCATTTGCTTGTCAACTACAGAAGTCAAGCACTGCCTCAGCAGGGCTGGCCCCACTGCCCCAGAGACCAGACACAACAGCTGCACTCCGGCCTCCACCCTGTGACACCATCTCTGCCTCCTGCAATGATTTTTATCTGATTTATCTCCCAACAAAGCTCAAGCCTCTCTCTTCTCAAAGACTGCCCTTAGCAGCTCTTCTGGCTCTGTTCCTACACATTTAATTAAAAGGAAGTGTCATATTTGAAGCAACACCATGTTCTTTCTGTAGCCTTAAAATAATTTGTTACTGAGCCGGTAGTGGTGGCTCACATCTGTAACCCCAGCACTTTGGAAGGCCGAGGTGGGAGGATTGCTTGAGCCCAGGAGTTCAAGACAAGCCTGGGCAGCATGGTGAGACCTCATTCCTACAAAAAATACAAAAATTAGCTGAGCGTGGTGGTGCACGCCTGTAGTCCCAGCTACACGGGAAGCTGAGGTGGGAGAGTCTCTTGAGCCCAGGAGGCAGGGGTTGCAATGAGCTGAGACTGCACCACTGTACTCCAGCCTGGGCAACAGAGCAGGACTCTGTCTCAAAAAAAAAAAAAAAAAAAATTCTCCAAAGTTCAAAATTCTTCTAAATCTGGAAGGGAAATGGTACAGATTTCAAGTTTGATGGATGTAAATAATAATGACCTGTAGAACATAACTGAATTAGATAATCCTATATGCTTTATACTATTTTTTATACTGTTATTCTACAAAAACTTGTGATCAATTTATGTAGAGACCAGGCTGGGAGTGGTGGCTCACGCCTGTAATCCCAGCACTTTGGGAGGCCGAGGTGAGCGGATCTCTAGGTCAGGAGATTGAGACCATCCTGGCTAACATGGTGAAACCCCGTCTCTACTAAAAATACAAAAAATTAGCTGGGCGTGGTGGCGGGCGCCTGTAGTCCCAGCTACTTGGGAGGCTGAGGCAGTAGAATGGCGTGAACCCGGGAGGTGGAGCTTGCAGTGAGCCAAGATCGTGCCACTGCACTCCAGCCTGGGTGACAAAGCGACACTCCATCTCAAAAAAAAAAAAAAAAAAAAAAAAAAATTTATGTAGAGACCCCTTGTGGAGTTTACTGACATTTCAAGCTTCAGTTTCAAGCATTTGATATGTGCAAAATGGTGCTGAATACATACGTTGAACGTAAGCCTGCTCAATATCTTTTTGTTGGTTTAACATGGAATCAACAAATAGTAGGTGCTCATATGGTTCAAGAACAGAGTAAGCCGTACCATTCAAGGGTGTTTAGTTGTTTTGTTTTGTTATATTTTGGAGAGTGGGAGACATAATGTGTATTTGACTTCATAGAAATTTTTCAAATATTTCTTGTTTCTAAGTGACTGCGTAGGCTCAACAGAACCTTCCTGGAAAACATAGATATAAAAAGAAATCACTAAAAGAACACATTGCAGTTTGCAGGTGGCTTGATTTTAAAAAAAAGAAAAAGAAAACACCTACTTTCCTCTCCATGGAAACAGCATGCCAAAAAATTTTGTGGACCCTTGAAATGAGCGCACATCTCACTTGCAAAAGCACAGCACCAGCGCCCTCTGCTGTTTCCTGGTTTGATTTAGAACTCAGAGAAGCTACAGTACTTTCTAGACTAAAATACCATGTAGAGTTCAGGATAATCATATTCTAGATTAGACATAGGCAAGCACATTAATATTAGTACATTCTGTAGTATATTCCAGAGTGAAGGAAATCAAATCATCAAATACATTTGCATCAGAATGTTTCTGCATGCTCTTACTGTTTTAGTATCTCTGTTTTTGTTTCAACTATGATCATGTAACCTGTTATTGCAAAGAAATGACTTGCAACAGTTATCTATTTACATTTATATAGTATAAACTCCCATGACCTAGAAGAGAAACATGCAAAAAAATCTACTCAACAAAATTTAAATGATCTCTGAAAAAGATATGCATGGAAGAGAGCAGAACAACTAAATTCCATTCAGGGAGTTCTAAAACCTTTTTTCCTTTTTCTGTATTTTCAGTAGAGACGGGGTTTCACCATGTTGACCAGGATGATCTCAATCTCCTGACCTCGTGATCCGCCCTCCTCGGCCTTCCAAAGTGCTGGGATTACAGGTGGGAGCTACCGCGGCTGGCCATGCATGGGGTTTTATGGACGAGCTTGAGGAGGCAGTGTCTGATTTACACAGGCACAAGAGGGCCAGGTGCGGTGGCTCACACCTGTAATCCCAACACTTTGGGAGGCCAAGGCGGGCGGATCAAGAGGTCAGGAGTTCGAGACCAGCCTGGTGAAACCCTGTCTTTATTAAAAATACAAAAATTAGCTGGTCGTGGTGGCGGGTGCCTGTAGTCCCAGCTACTCGGAAGGCTGAGGCAGGAGGATTGCTTGAACCCGGGAGGTGGAGGTTGCAGTGAGCTGAGATCGCGTCACTGCACTCGAGCCTGAGCGACCGAGCGAGACTCTGTCTCAAACAAACATAGGCACAAGAGATTGCTCGAACCAGGTGTGTCATTTGCATAGTGCGTGAAGAAGCTGACCATCTCACCCTAGTCTTTTATCACGCAGATGAGGTTTCTACCTGGCCAGCACCACGTTGCCTGCTTCTTTACTGCACACATGGTTGACAAAGAAAAGAGAAGATGGATCCTCCATGTTGCACATGCCTAGCCCCCAGGTAGCTTTCTCCTATTAGCACAGCTGCAGGGATTCACCTGTGCAAGATTTCAGCTTGCTTGTCTATGTCTGCAGCTAGATTTTACAGGCTGCTCTTTGTTAGAAAACAAACAATTTGGGGGCTGCTTTTCATTAAAAGGAAAGCCTTACTGAGGACTCTTACTCTCACTATCTGCCTAAATAATTTCTTTCTAGCTCCTGTATCAATAACAGCTGCTATGTTACTGTTAGTGCTACAGGTTAGTTATCTGAATTAATCAGTAATATAATAAAAGGAAACTGTTATATGAAAAATGGGCATCCATTGGATAGTTTAAAAATAATGTTTTGGCTGGGTGTGGTGGCTTATACCTGTAATCCCGGCACTTTGGAAGGCCAAGGCAGGAGGATTACTCGAGGTCAGGAGTTTGAGACCATCCTGGACAACATAGTAAGATCCCATCTCTACCAAAAAATATGAAAATTAGCCAGGCACGGTGGTGCAGCTGTAGTCCTAACTACAGTAGTCTTGCTCTGTCACTCAGCATAGAGTGCAGTGATGCGATCACAGTTCACTGCAGCCTCAACCTCTTGGGCGCAAGTAATCCTCCTACTTGAGCCTCTTGAGTAGCTGGGACCATAGGTGTGTGCCACCACACCTGGTTAATTTTTAAAAACATTTTTTATAGAGATAGGGTCTCCTTACATTGTCCAGGCTGGTCTTGAATTCCTGGGCTCAGTTGATCCTCCCACCTCAGCCTCCCAAAGTGCTGGGATTACAGGTGTGAGCCACCACACCCGGCCTAAACTTATAAAGTTTTAAAAATATATTTGACCTACTAAAATTTACATTTTATTTTATTTTATTATTTTATTATTTTATTTTATGAGACAGAATCTGGCTCTGTTGCCCAGGCTGGAGTGTAGTGGTGAGATCTCAGCTCACTGCAACCTCCACCTCCCAGGTTCAAGCGATTCTCCTGCCTCAGCCTCCCGAGTGGCTGGGATTACAGGCATTCACCACGACACCCAGCTAATTTTTGTGTTTTTAGTAGAGACGGGGTTTCACCATGTTGGCCAGGCTGGTCTTGAACTCCTGACCTCAGGTGATCCACCTGCCTTGGCCTCCCAAAGTGCTGGGATTACAGGTGTGAGCCACCGTGCCCAGCCACTAAACTTTTTTTAGTGTATATTTTAATGCCAGTTTCTATACTGTCAACCTCCCACTAGATGGTAAGTGCTAGAAAGTCAAAACAAGGTTAAAGGAAGGTTCTCCAATGTTAGATTTTGTTTTATATAAATATATATAAAATATATAATACATTAAAATAAATAGTATATAAAATATATATTAAAATATATAATATATACATATTTAATATATTTCTACATAGAAAAAATATGTAAATATATATTTTATATATATATATATATTTTTGAGACTGAGTCTCGATCTATCACCCAGGCTGGAGTGCAGTGGCTCAATCTCGGCTCACTGCAGCCTCTGCCTCCTGGGTTCAAGCGATTCGCCTGCCTCAGCCTCAGCTGGGATTACAGGCACGCACCACCATGTCCAGCTAATTTTTGTGCTTTTAGTAGAGACAGGTTTTTACCACGTTGGCCAGGCTGGTCTTGAATTCTTGACCTCAGGTGATCTGCCTGCCTCGGCTTCCCAAAGTGCTAGGATTGCAGGCGTGAACCACCACACCTGGCCTGTTTTTTTTTTTTTTTTTTTTTTTTTTTTTTGAGATGGAGTCTCGCTCTGTCACCCAGGCTGGAGTGCAGTGGCGTGATCTCAGCTCACTGCAAGCTCTGCCTCCCAGGTTCATGCCATTCTCCTGCCTCACCCTCTCCGAGTAGCTGGGACTACAGGCGCCCGCCACCACGCCTGGCTTATTTTTTATATTTTTAGTAGAGATGGGGTTTCACCATGGTCTCGATCTCCTGACCTCGTGATCCGCCTGCCTCAACCTCCCAAAGGGCTGGGATTATAAGCGTGAGCCACCGCGCCCAGCCTTTTTCTTTAAATTTATTTTTTATTTTTTATTTTTTTTATTTTTTTGAGATGGAGTCTCGCTCTGTCACCCAAGCTGGAGTGCAGTGGTGTGATCATAGCTCACTGTAGCCTTGACCTCTCTGGCTCAAGAGATTCTCCTGCCTTGGCTTCCCAAGTAGCTGGGACTACAGAGGCACATCACCACATCTGGCTAATTTTTAAATTTTTTTGTAAAGACAGGGGTCTCAGTTTGTTGCCCGGGCTGATCTCAAACTTCTGGGCTCAAGTGATCATCCACACACCTTGGCCTCCCAAAGTGCTGGGATTACAGGTGTGAGCCACTGTGCCCCACCTCAATTTTGTAGGATTTTGATTCCAATCTTTTCTCTGCCACTTATCGTTTGTGTGCCCTGAGTGTGTTCCTGTCATCTTGGTATGTCTGTTTTTCATCCGTGAAATAGGGGTCACAGTACCTGCCTCATGCTGGGTTCAAAATCTCCGTGTGCCACATATTAGCTTGTGACCTTGGGCTGATTAGTTGTCCTCTTTGAGCCTCAGCTCCCAAGCCAGGAGGTGGAGCTAATGTGGCTGCCTGCAGGCATTAGCACGAAGATGGGCAGCGATGGCTCTGAGCACCCAGCACAGAGCAAGACCCCTTCACCAGGTAGACACCTGGCAGACGGGAGTTACCACTGCTTATGATACAACGGTATTTCCTCAATTTGAAGATAATGTTGAAAGTAAGCTGCATCATTGATTTAATAACAGTGCTTTGAGTGAGAGAGAGAGAGAAAAAAGAAACCAATGTGGCATTCAGTGCATAAGAATAAAATGAGGTGTTGAATAAAAAGTCTTGGGCCGGGCGTGGTGGCTCACGCCTGTAAATCCCAACACTTTGGGAGGCCGAGGTGGGTGGATCACCGGAGGTCAGGGGTTTGAGACCAGCCTGGCCAGCATGGTGAAACCCCGTCTCTACTAAAAATACAAAAAGTAGCCCGGCATGGTGGCGTGTGCCTGTAGTCCCAGCTACTCAGGAGGCTGAGACAAGAGAATCGTGTGAACCCACGAGGCAGAGGCTGCAGTGAGTCGAGATCGCCCCACTGCACTCACTCCACCCTGGGTGACAGAGCAAGACTCTGTCTCAAAGAAAAAAAAATCTAATTTTGATACACATCCGTTAGGGATTTTCACATCGTGTACATTTCCATAAATCTACACACGGTATTTTTGCACAGACTCGTGTTTCTAGGTGTTTCTGGGGCTCCAGGATTCTCTTACAGGAGGTGACTGTTCAACTTGTTTTTAAATGAAAACACTACTGTTTTGTTTTATTTTTTTCCCTGCATGAAAAGTAACAATCCACCATAAAGCAAGGGGCATGCCCCCCAACCAAGCCATCCTTGCTCAGGGGTAGAGAGGAAACCTTTGCGGGGAGTGGGTGATAGCGCTAAGATTTGGGTTCTGGTTTTAAGGAGTTATCTAAAGTTTAGTTCTGAAAGAAGAAGCAAAGGGGATTTCTCATGGAGGAATGCAAGCCTATGGGACAGAAGGCAATGAGTCAGGAATCATCGGATTGGGTCACCAAAAGCCTGGGTCCTGATCCAGGATGCTTGTCCCAAAAGGGGCCCCACATACTTGATTAAGAAGAAAAGAGTGAGACCACTGTGAGGGGCAACAGTCAAGGATGGGGGGCAGAAGGGGTCTTTGAATCTGAAGCCCATCAGGGGCTGACTGTCGAGCTTTGATGCGAGCAAGAGCCCCTTTGAGGAGCTGCCCAGGCTAGTTCCTTCCACAGTGGCTCAAACACAGGAGTGCCTGATCTGCCGCTGACTGGCTGGGAGACTGAGATCTGTTGCAGGCCAACTAGTGCATGTGACCCAGGTCAGATAAATCCCCAAAAGATCCCTGGCAAGTGGCGGGATGGTCTCCTACCCCTTTGCTTGAGCAGGCCGGAGGCCAGGAGCTGAGACTCCTCATTCCCCATTTCTGTTTACCTTCTCCCCAGCTGGGAACAAAGGACAAGAATTTGGGAGTGACAGGCATGTGGCCACACACTCAAATGCACTTGTTTATACCTGTTTGTTTACTGTTTGAGCAGGTTCTTGCTTAGCAATAACTGAGTTTATCTCCTTGTCTTAAGGAAACTCTTAAGAATGTTATTATAATGTAGCAAAATTTAAATGTCTCTTGAATGATGAAGCACCAACTAATGTGCTATATCTAAATGTAGAAATGCACATTTACAAGTATTATCCTCTCCTGGCATTTTCGTCTTAACATTCAGTCTGCTGACAACACTCAAAAACTTCATAAAAGATCACAATCTAGCACTTAAGTTCTACAGATAATGTTGAAATCTTGCACAAGATTTAGGAATCTCAGGCAATGACATGCCGTAACATTGCTATTAGGAAATGTGTAATATACTCTTCTGTTACTATCAGTGGAAAGTCAAAAAAACAAACAAACCATAGTGATAAGAGCTGTGTGAATTAAGGAATTTTAGAGCTGAAAGTGACCTTTGAAATCCTAGAGCCTCACCCATTTTTACCTTCTAATAATCGTGATGTAAAATATCACACTTTCACTGTAGAAAATTTGGAAATATACAGAAGATGTTTAAAATTAGGAAGAAAAGGCCGGGCGCAGTGGCTCACGCCTGTAATCTCAGCACTTTCGGAGGCTGAGGTGGGCAGATCACAAGGTCAAGAGATCGAGACCATCCTGGCCAACATAGTGAAACCCTGTCTCTATTAAAAATACAAAAAATTAGTTGGGCGTGGTGGCGCAAGCCACTGCAATCTGGCCTAGCAACAGAGTGAGACTCAGTCTCAAAAAAAAAAAATCAGGAAGAAAAAAATCACCCACAATTGTATCACCTACAAGAGGCCACCATTTTTTAACACTTTGCCTTATTTCCTTTCAGACATGTAAAATTTTTGATATATTTATTTTTTTCGTTTTCTTGCTACAAAAGACTGAGATCGTACAGTTTGTATCCTTCACCTTTACTTAACATTATATAGTGATAATTTTGCTTTTTATTAAAAACTTTTTGAAGATGGAATTTTTATTGATTACATAAAATGTGACAGTATGGCATACAGTCATAAAATATTTGTAACCATCATCATATTATTGAATGTGTAATTGCTTTTAAAGATACTGCTATAGATGTGCTAAGGGAAATACTTTTGTGCATAAATGTTTGTCCTATTTTTAAATTGTTTCTGTAGAAATTGTTGCCAAATTATGTTCCAGCCAGGTGCGGTGGCTCACACCTGTAATCCCAGTACTTTGGGAGGCCGAGGTGGGTAGATCACTTGATGTCAGGAGTTCAAGACCAGCCTGGCCAACATGGTGAAACCCCGTCTCTACTAAAAATACAAAAAATTAGCTGGGCATGGTGGTGCGCACCTGTAATCCCAGCTACTTGGGAGGCTGAGGCAGGAGAATCGCTTGAAACCTGGAGGCAGAGGTTGCAGTGAGCAGAGATCTCACCACTGCACTCTAGCCTAGGCAACAGAGGGAGACTCCATCTCAAAAAACAAAACCAAACAAAAAAACAAAACAAAACAAAAAAATATTGTTCCAGAAAAGTTATAACAATTTTTATCAACAACGTGAGAGTGTCTATTTCAGTGTAACCTTTCTAGAATCAGAGCATTACTTTTTTTTTTGAGACAGAGTCTGGCTCTGTCACCCAGGCTAGAATGCAGTGGCACAATCTTGGCTCACTGCAACCTCCGCCTCCTGGGTTCAAGCAATTCTCTGCCTCAGCCTCCTGTGTAGCTGGGATTACAGGCACCCGCCACCACGCCCGGCTAATTTTTTGTGTTTTTAGTAGAGACCGGGCTTCACCATCTTGGCCAAGCTGGTCTTGAACTCCTGACCTCAGGATCCACTGGCCTCGGACTCCCAAAGTGCTGGGATTACAGATGTGAGCCACCAAGCCTGGTCGAGTATTACCATTTTTAATAATGGTAATGGATAATAGAAAATAATGTTATTTTAGGAAACAATTCTAAAGCTTCATTTTCAGGAGACAGATTTTAGAAGCTACTCCTTTAATTCTTATGACATAGGGTCCGATTAGACACAAAATAAATGTTATGAAAATGCTACTACTATTCTTTGAAGGCTGTTTATAGTTTGTAGATGCTGAGAATATGGTGAAATGGTAAACTACGCATAGCCTTAACTTACAGAGTGCTGGAGTTTTGGGCTGAGGAGCTGGTCACCATTGGGCATCTGACACAACTGATTGTTTGGGCTTCTGGGACTGTTTCTGGGGGAGCCTGGATCTCAGCACACTGTGTCAGGCAGGAGAGGAAAAAAACGTATCTGCTTGCTCCTAAGCTCATTGGTCAAAGATTCGCCCCACAGGCTTCAATTTCTCTGCACTTACTTTTCTCTGACTTACTGTGGGTTTCTCAAGTGTAGGGGCCAGGGGTCCTGTGAGGTGAGTGCCATTTGGGATGCCACATGCAGCTGGCAGGGTCCACAGACGGCTGGTTTCTGCAGTGGCAGGAGGGTGGAGCAAGCGTCCACGGTGTCCAAAGATTTGGAGTGGTACTTAAGAGGTGTTTACACGAGCAACAACATAAGTAGAGATAACTGGGCCTTCAATACAGAGGTTGATGGAAACACATCTGCAAGTGTACCTGATTCAAATCATCACACAGTAACCCCTCCAGGGAAATGTCAAATTCTGTTCTGTTTTTAAGGCCCAGCTGACACATTGCTCTAGTCCAGTGGTTCTAGAAATTTTTGAGCTTAGGATCCCTTTATACTCTTAAAATTATTGAGAACTTCAGACAAATTCATGTATATGAAGTGAGGGGACAGAAAGGAGGTATATCTATATCTCTATCTATCTATCTATCTATCAGTATTTATCATATTAAAAATTAAAACGGAAAAAATTAAAGAATATTTATAAATGGAAAAATGGCCATTATAAACCAATTACATGTTAACACAAATAATGTGTTTTATGCAAAATAACTATATTTTAAAAATAATAGTGGCATCAGTGGCATTGGTTTACATTTTGCAAACCTCTTGAATAGCTGGTTTAATATCAGATAGTGGAATTCTTTTTTTTTTTTTTTTTTTTTGAGACATTGTCTTGCTCTATTGCTCAGGCTGGAGTGCAGTGGTGCAATCTCAGCTCACTGCGACCTCTGCCTCCTGGGTTCATGCGATTCTCGTGCCTCAGCCTTCTGAGTAGCTGGGATTTATAGGCGTGTGCCACCATGCCCGGCTAATTTTTTGTATTTTTCGTCGAGGCAGAGTTTCACCATGTTGGCCAGGCTGCTCTTGAACTCCTGACCTCAAGTGATCTGCCCACCTCGGCCTCCCAAAGTGCTGAGATTACAGGCGTGAGCCATCGCATCCAGTCGCAGATGGTGGAATTTTTATTTCTGCTTCCACATTTGACCTGTTACAATATGTTTTGTTTGAAGTAGATGGGGGAAGTCCAGCATCCCCCAGGTATACAATTGAAAAGGGGGACTTCGTGTGCCCCTGAAGTCCACAGACCACACTTTAGAACTGCTGCTCAAGTCTAAGTTGCGAGTTTCTCAATTATATGAACAAAACTCTAGCAGAAACCAGTACTGTATGCGCTCAACAGACTAAATTGTTTGGAAAAGCGTTTCCTAGGAGTTGCTATAAACCAAATGACTCATTTAAACGTTTTTATTACTTTGACAAATACTTCAGCTCTGCAGCCTGTTCCTTTTTTAAACCAACGCCTCATTACACAGCTGTGGTCTGCACAGCTTTGGCCACCAGGTGGCTCCCACCCCCAGCCTTTTCTAGAAGGATCCATTCAGGACGCTTCATTCCTTGATGGCACCCTAGCTGCTCAGGACACTCAGGGAAACTTTATTTTGTTCAACACTAAGAAAAGAGTCAGTTGTGGGAGACCGAGGCAGGCGGATCAACTGAGGTCAGGAGTTCGAGACCAGCCTGGCCAATGTGGCAAAACTCCGTCTCTACTAAAAATACAAAAATTAGCCAGGCATAATGGCGGGCACGTGTAATCCCAGCTACTTGGGAGGCTGAGGCAGGAGAGTTGCTTGAACCTCAAAGGCAGGGGTCGCAGTGAGCTTCAGCAGGCAGAGCAAGATCCATCTCACAAAAAAAAAAAGAAAAAAAAAGAAGAACGAAAGCAAACTTGCATGAGAGAGATCCCCAACTGCACTCACCTGGCGACAAAAAAAGAAAGAAAGAAAGAAAGAAAAGAGTCAGTTGGGTAAGGGGAGGATTATTTCAAGGAAAAGGGAAGTTAAGAAAGAATCGAACTGGCAGTGTGTGGTGGCTCACACGTGTAATCCCAGCACTTTGGGAGGCCGAGGCGGGTCTAACACGAGGTCAGGAGTTCGAGACCAGCACAGCCAAGATGGTGAAACCTCCTCTCTACTAAAAGTACAACAATTAGCTGGGCACGGCGGCAGGTACCTGTAATCCCAGCTGCTCAGGAGGCTGAGGCAGAGAATTGCTTGAACTCGGGAGGTGGAGATTGCAGTGAGTCGAGATTGCTCCACCGCACTGCAGCCTGGGTGAAAGAGTGAGACTCCGTCTCAAATAAATAAATAAATAAATAAATAAATAAATAAAAGTATATTTAACATAGGAGGTTGTTAAAAAAAAATCTAAAAGAGTTGGTCTGAATACTGGAAGAAGTACTATTTGGCACCTTCACTCTCTTACCAGCTAATGTAGCTTTTTCCTTCTCATTGTTTTTAACCGACATGCTTAAATGGGGTATCATTATCTCTACTAAAATGGTTCCTTCTCAAAGCGAGGCGTTATACTAGAAATCACGTGGGATAAACAAAGAGGTGGTGGGGAATGCGCCCCTCCACCCTGAGAGACAGGAGGTGTGGGTGTTTTAAGTCTAGCACATATTCACTGTGACACTGCGGGGTTACTTCTGTTTCCTAACCTGAGTGATCCACCCCACGTATAAGAGAGGGCTGATAATCCTTAACTGCCCAGAGGTTTGTTTCCAAATCAGATTGTCTCTGGAGTTCCTTGCGAGACTTGAAATACATGATTCTGTGATTCTATTTCAGTCTGGTTGAGTTCTTGAGTTGCAAGCAACAGACAACCAACTTTGGTTAATCTTGCCCAGTTTCCTTAATAAGACTCATACGGCCCCAGCTTCAAATCTCCTTCAGGCACTGTGAAGCTCCAGCCATATGGCGACATCCCCCACACCATGTGTGCCCCTTCTCTGGCCTCTCCTGCCTGATAGTAGGTTTCAGGTAGGCATCACTTCCGCTGGGCTGCCTTCCATGACCTCCCCAGTCTGGATCGCGCCCTCTCCTGGGTGCTCCAGCAGCAGCTTCCTCCACTTCTCCATCATACCTTTGGGACTATTGTATTATAATTTTCTAAATGCTTTCCCCTCCTGTGAGTTCTGGGCAGAAGGAAGCATGTCCGCCTTCTTCACGGGTATCCCCAATACACAGTACAGTGTCTGGCACACAGCAGGTACACAAAATATATTTAATGAAGGAACAGAGGAAGGGAGAGAAGACATCTCTTCTTGGATAGTGCCAGTCATATATTAGGTGTTCATTAAACATTTGTAGAACTGAACTGAGAACGCTGAGCCCTTTAACAGGATCCTCAAAACCTCATAAAATAAACACAGATAGGCCGGGCGCGGTGGCTCACGCTTGTAATTCCAGCACTTTGGGAGGCTGAGGTGGGCGGATCACAAGGTCAGGAGATCGAGACCATCCTGGCTAACACAGGTGAAACCCCGTCTCTACTAAAAATAGAAAAAAATAGCCGGGCGTGGTGGTGGGCGCCTGTAGTCCCAACTACTCGGGAGGCTGAGGCAGGAGAATGGCATGAACCGGAGATGCGGAGCTTGCAGTGAACCGAGATCGCGCCATTGCACTCCAGCCTGGGCGACAGAGCGAGACTCTGTCTCAAAAATAAATAAATAAATAAAAATAAAAATAAAAAACACAGATAATAATAGGATTTTGCCGAATATAGAACCAAGTGGCAGATGTGAAATTTGAACCACAACATCCTGCCTGGATTTGACGTCTTTTGTACTACTTTTGTTGAGAAAGGGGAAATGCTTTCTTCACTCTGGCACCCACCACCAGAGCTAGCCTGGAGGATGCGGGCTCAGCACGTGCTAGTGGCTGGAGAAGAACCCCGGGGGGATGGAGAAACGGTGGAGAGACGGGGAGGGCTCCGGAAAACTGCGATCTCACAAGACCAAAGGGAGAGGAGGGAGGGGGAGATCTGGCTGCAAGTGCAGTTGGAGAGGGTGTGAAGAGATGGGGAGTCCTCTGCGAGGCTCTGGAGCGCCCGGCGCCCAGGAGGCTCGTGCGCCCCGTGCTGCTGCGGTAGGACCTGGCGGTCCGCAGCTCCTGAAGGGCCTGGCCGTGCACGGGGCAGGCAGGATGGGCGAAATCCCCCGGGGTTAGCGGTCAACAGAAAGGGCGACACGGAACGGGGTTCCTGGCACCCGAGCTCTTCGCACCGAAGGCTCCTGGTAACAGCGACACGGGACCGGGCGACGTGACCACACACCTGAAGCCCCTGGAGAGCTCTTTGTTTTATTTCAAATTGTGGTAAAAAGGACATAACATTAAATACCATCTTACCCATTTTTTTTTTTTTTTTTTTTTTTTGAGACGGAGTCTCACTTTGTCGCCCAGGCTGGAGTGCAGTGGCGCGATCTCGGCTCACTGCAAGCTCCGCCTCCCGGGTTCACGCCATTCTCCTGTCTCAGCCTCTCCGAGTAGCTGGGACTACAGGCGCCCGCCACCACGCCCGGCTAATTTTTTGTATTTTTAGTAGAGACAGGGTTTCACCGTGGTCTCGGTCTCCTGACCTCGTGATCCGCCCGCCTCGGCCTCCCAAAGTGCTGAGATTACAAGCGTGAGCCACCGCGCCCGGCGATCTTACCCATTTTTAAGTGCACAGTTCAGTGGCATCGAGAGCATTCACATCGCTGTGTGGCCATCACCACTGTCCACCTCTAGAACTCTTCATCTGCCTGCGCAGCAACTGCCACCTGTTCAACACTAACTCCCGGTTCCCACTCCCGCAGCGCCATATCACACTTACACTTCTGCGTCTATGAATTCGCCTGCTCTACATATGGCATATGAGTGGAATCACACAGTATTGGTACTTTTGTGACTGGCTTATTTCACTCAGCATCATGACTTGGAGGTTCATCCATGTTGTAGCATGTAATGGGATTTCCTTCTTTTTTTTTTTTTTTTTTTTGACGGAATCTTGCTCTGTCGCCCGGGCTGGAGTGCAGTGGCGTGATCTCGGTTCACTGCAATCTCCGTCTCCCGAGTTCAAGTGATTCTTTGCCTCAGCCTCCCGAGTAGCTGGGATTACAGGCAAGCTCCGCCATGCCCAGCTTATTTGTGTATTCTCAGCAGAGATGGGGTTACACCTTGTTGGTCAGGCTGGTCTTGACCTCAGGTGATCTACCCACCTTGGCCTCCCAAAGTGCTGGGATTACAGGTGTGAGCCACCATGCCCAGCGATTTCCTTTTTTTTTTTAGACAGAGTCTTGCCCTGTCGCCCAGGCTGGAGTGTGCAATGGCATGATATCGGCTCACTGCAACTTCCATGTCTTGGGTTCAAACTATTCTCCTGCCTCAGCCTCCCAAGTAGCTGGGATTACAGGCACCTGCCACCACACCCAGCTAATTTTTGTATTTTTAGTAGAGATGGGGTTTCACCATGTTGGCCAGGCTGGTCTCGAACTTCTGACCTCGTGATCCACCCATCTCGGCCTCCCAAAGTCCTGGGATTGCAGGCATGAGCCACTGCACCTGGCCGATTTCCTTCTTTTTTAAGGCTCTATAATATTCCACTGTATGGATGCACCACATTTTGTGTAATAATTCATTCATTGATGGACACTTGGGCTGCTTCCACCTTTTGGCTGTTGTGAGTGATGCTGCTATGAACAGGAATCTGAAGATTTGGATTCAGAGCATAGAGGTGGCATGTGAGTCTTATGAGGCAAATCTCTCAGCCCTGAGTTTTTCAACTTTAAAATGAGATGTCAATATTTACTATCTTTCAGGTTTGTGGCAAATATAAAATGAGATCACGGGCATAAAAGTATTTGTAAGCTGAAAAATCTCACCTCATGTAAAACTGTTATGATTTTTGTGACCAGCCATTATGACCAATGGAACATATGATTTGTGATGGTTAATTCATGGTGGAAGATGATGTGGAGAAGTTCTCTGCAATAAAAACGAATGGCCAGTTATATCAGGTTAATATCTGAAAAGTTGTTTTCTGTATTCTGTAGGCATTTAAGGAAATTTTTTATTTGCACATTAAAAAAATACATTTATTCAGGGTCACAATCAGACTATTACATTTAGCAATCAATAGCATGGGTGCAAAAAAAAACTACATTAAAACCCTTTGCTGGAATGCTTTACACTTTCCACAGAACAGAAACTAAAATAACCTGTTATACAATTAGTCACAAATACAGTCCTCAAGTTTTTTGCCCATACACATGAGTATTTGTCTAAAACATGTCTTCTTTGTAGCAGCTAGGCCCTGCCACCACTGTGCTTGGCTGAGTTCATGAATCTGTTGTAACCTGTAGCTTCCCTGTCACTTCTCTTGCTCTCCTCTCCTGCTAGGCTTTGTTTCCTAATTAAAATATTCTGCCACAGCCATAGCTAACTGCTGCTACTGGAACCACCATAGCCACCTGAAGAGTACAATTTTTCTTGGTTTCATGGTTTGGCAAATTATTGGCCTCCACCACCATAGGGGCCAGAGCTTCTGCCTCCAAAGTTTCCTCCCTTCATGGGTCCAAAATTTGAAGACTGATTGTTGTAACTGCCAAAATCATAGTAGCTTCCACCACCTCCAAAATTGCTTCCATCATTACAAAATCCATTATAGCCATCCCCACTGCCACCATATCCACCACCACCATGGCTGTCACCAAAGCCACCACAACCACTGAAGTTTCTTCCATGACCAAAGTTGTCATTCCCACCAAAACCACCTCCATGACCACCACCAGTTTCCAAAACCACTTTGACTTTTTTGGCTGGATGAAGCACTCGCCATCTCTTGCTTTGACAGGGCTTCCTAACTTCACAGTTATGGACATTCAAAGTATGGTATTTCTGAATGACAATCTTATCCACGGAGTCATAGTCATCAAAGGTTATAAAGGCAAAGCCCCTTTTCTTGCCACTGCCTCGGTCAGTCGTGATTTCGATCACTTCCATTTTCCCATACTGTTCCAAATAATCAATAATCTCTGAGGGGATGTTCTTCAGTGTCTTCTTTAATGCCACCAACAAGTATCTTTTTCTTTTCTTTTTTATTCTTTTTTTTTTTTTTTTTTTTGAGACAGAGTCTTACTCTGTCGCCCAGGCTGGAGTGCAGTGGTGCAATCTCGACTCACTGCAAGCTCCGCCTCCCAGGTTCAAGCAATTCTCCTGCCTCAGCCTCCCGAGTAGCTGGGACTACAGGCGCTCGCCACCACGCCCAGCTAATTTTTTTTGTATTTTTTTAGTAGAGACAGGGTTTCACTGTATTGGCCAGGATGGTCTCGATCTCCTGACCTCGTGATCCACCCGCCTCAGCCTCACAAAGTGCTGGGGTTACAGGCATGAGCCACTGCGCCTGGCCAACAAATATCTTTTCACAGTTAAGTGGGCACCTGGTCTTTGAGAATCTTCTCTTGAGACAGCTCTCTTTGGTTCCACAACTCTTCCATCCACCTTGTGTGGCCTTGCATTCATGGCTGCGTCCACCTCCTCCACAGTGGCATAGGTGACAAACCCAAAGCCCCTGGCATGCTTGGTGTTTGGATCTCTCGTTACCGCACAGTCCGGGAGTGTTCCTCATTGCTCAAAATGGCTCCTCACGCTCTCCTCGGTTGTTTCAAAGCTCAACCCTCCTAAGAGGAGCTTCCTCAGCTGTTCAGCCTCTTTAGGAGACTCTGACTTAGACATGAAGGCAGGGAGAAGAGAGGCTTTCATGACGCTTCTTTGTTGGTGTCCACGGGCAGAAAGATAAAATTTTTTTGGTGGGGGGCAGAGTTTGGCTCTTATTGCCTAGTCTGGAGTGCAATGGCCACGATCTCGGCTCACTGCAACCTCCGCCTCCTGTGTTCAAGCAATTCTCCTGCCTCAGCCTCCTGTGTAACTGGGATTACAGGCATGCACCACCACGCCTGGCTAATTTTGTATTTTTAGTAGAGATGGGGTTTCTCCTTGTTGGTCAGCCTGGTCTTGAACTCCCGACCTCAGGTGATTCACCCGCCTTGGCCTCTCAAAGTGCTGGGATTATAGGCTTGAGCCACTGGGCCCGGCTGAATTTTTTTTTTTTTTAAGGGATGGTGACTTGCTATGTTGCCGAGACTGGAGTGCAGTGGCTATTCACAAGTGCAACCATAGCTTACTACAGACTGGAACTCCTGGGCTCAAGTCATCCTCCTGCCTCAGCCTCCCAACTAGCTACAGGTGCACGACACCTTACCTAGCTAAGGAACTTTTATTAAAAGATTCCAGAAAAATCACTTCTCAGATATATTCCACTGAAGCTGCTTTACACCTTACCCCACGTTCCCGTATTCTGAATTGTAGATCTCTTATTCTACATGAGCCTTCAGAATTGTTTAAGTGAGTTAAACATTGACTTAAAAAGGAGAATTGTCGTGGCTGGGTGAGGTGGCTTATGCTTGTAATCCCAGTGCTTTGGGAGGCTCACTCCAGTGAGACCAGGAGTTTGAGAGCAGCCTGGGCAACACAGTGAGATCCTGACTCTTCTAAAAAGTAAAAGAGAGAAATTTGTAATGGAATCTTTTTTTTTTTTGAGACAGAATCTTGCTCTGTCACCCAGGCTGGAGTGCAATGGTGCGATCTCGGCTCACTGCAACCTCCGCCTCCTGGGTTCAAGTGATTCTCCTGCCTCAGCCTCCCAAGTAGCTGGGATTACAGGCGCACGCCACCACACCTGGCTATTTTTTTTTGTTGTTTGTATTTTTAGTAGAGACGGAGTTTCATCATGTTGGTCAGGCTGGTTTCGAACTCCTGACCTCGTGGTCTGCCTGTCTCAGTCTCCCAAAGTGCTGGGATTACAGGTGTGAGCCACCGCACCCGGCCAGAATCTTTTTTATTGTGGTAAAAAAAAAAACAACATAAAATGTACCATCTTAACCTTGTTTGTTTGTTTGTTTTGTTGTGTTTTGTTTTGAGATGGAGTCTCGCTCTGTCGCCCAGGCTGGAGTGCAGTGGTGCAGTCTCCTCCCACTGCAACCTGCACCTCCTGGGTTCATGCCATTCTCCTGCCTCAGCCTCCCGGGTAGCTGGGACTACAGGCACCCACCACAATGCCTAGCCAATTTTTTTTTTTCTTTTTGAGAGAGAGTCTCGCTCTGTTGCCCAGGCTGGAGTGCAGTGGCACGATCTCGGCTCACTGAAAACTTTGCCTCCCGGGTTCACACCATTCTCCTGCCTCAGCCTCCTGAGTAGCTGGGACTACAGGCGCCCGCCACCACGCCTGGCTAATTTTTTGTATTTTTTAGTAGAGACGAGGTTTCACCGTGTTAGCCAGGATGGTCTCAATCTCCTGACCTCATGATCCGCCCACCTTGGCCTCCCAAAGTGCTGGGATTACAGGCGTGAGCCACCGCTCCCAGACTATTTTTTATATTTTTAGTAGAGATGTGGTTTCACCGTGTCAGCCAGGATGGTCTGGATCGCCTAACCTCGTGATCCACCTACCTCAGCCTCCCAAAGTGCTGGGATTACAGGCGTGAGCCACTGCGCCCAGCCCATCTTAACCATTTTTAAGTGCACAGTTCAGTAGGGTTAGGTATATTTACATCGCTGTGCAACCAATCTCCAGAACTTTTTCATTTTGCAAAACTGAAACCGAACCCGTTGAACAACTCCTCTTCCCCGCCCTCTCCCCAGCCCCTGGCAACCAGTCTTATTGGTTTGTTTGCTTTGAATGAAGACTGTCTACTTTCTGTCTCTACATTTTGTCTTTTTAATGATGACTAACTTAAGAACCCCATATAAGTGGAATCATGTAGTATTTGTGTTTTTGTGAGTGGCTTATTTCACTTAGCATAATGTCCTTCAGTTTTGTCTATGTGTAGCATGAGACAGGATTTCTTTTTTTAAGTATTCCATTGCATGTATATACCACATTTTGTTTGTCCATTCGTCTGTCAATGGAAATTTGGGTTGTTTTCACTTCTTGGCTGTGATGAATAGTGCTGCTATAAACATGGATATGCAAATGTCTCTTCAAGAGTATCATGGAATCTTATAACAAAAAACCTTGAGAGCTAGAATAGCTTTAGAGTCACAGTAATTTGGTCCTACTCTGTCCTTTTACAGATGAGCACACTGAGGTGGGACCAGTTATGTGACTTACCCATGGTAAAATGATTTGGTGATAATAATCACTAACACTTTTTAAAATTTTTTTATTTTTTTTGAGACAGAGTCTCGCACTGTCACCTGGGCTGGAGTGCAGTGGCGCGATCTCAGCCCACTGCAACCTCTGCCTCCCAGGTTCAAGCGATTCTCCTTGCCTCAGCCTCCCAAGTAGCTGGGATTACAGGCGCCTGCCACCATGCCTGGCTAATTTTTTTTGTACTTTTAGTAGAGATGGGGTTTCACCATGTTGGCCAGGCTGGTCTTGAACTCCTGACCTCATGATCCGCCC